>NC_134804.1:320000-360000 GCF_046742065.1 Oratosquilla oratoria | reverse complement strand
AGTGAGTGATTGGGGTGAGGCATCAGTGCGGGTTTGGGAAAGGAACAGGACGTGTGAATCAAATCTTCATGGTAACACAGGTGTGAAGTGTCTAGTGAAAGGCACCGATATATCATATGCGTTTGTGGACTTAAAGAAGACGTAGGGCTGTGTTGATGGAGAAACGTTGTGGAGAGTTTTACGAATACATGGAGTTTGGGGAATGTGGACAGAAGGTTTTACAATGACAGTATAACATGGGTCATGGGTCAGACATGTTAAGAGCAAAGGAATTAAGGTGAATGTCCATACAAACACACTCTAAACACATTGAATACATACTCCGAGTACACGCGCAAGAATATTTACCAGAAAAAAATTTAATTTACAAAAAGTCAAAATTAAATTTGCAAAAGGTCAAAATTCAGTGCAAACGTACAGATAAAAAAAAAAAGAAAGAAAGAAAGAAAGAAGAAAAAGTAACACACTGAACACACTCCGTGCACACTACGCGTACACATGCACACGCACACACACACCGGACAAAATCCATTTAGCAAAATGTCACAATACAGTGCAAACGTACGAAGAAAAAAACTATCCTTGTATATTTGAAGATGAGATAAAACGACTTGTCTAACTGGAAGCTTGCCCACCTAGAGGACAATCCACTTATGCCGAATATCTTGATTGATTAATCGATGGACCATCTAACATCTGATGGTACTCATGATGACAGTGTTAAGTGAGATTGCCAATACAATAATAAAGACGATGAGCCTAATAGCGTAAATAATTAGTTCAATTATGTCCAAAAGGGCCGTGGCTATTGAGATTATTGCAACTGTGGGGGTAAGTCAATTGGCTAATAAAGGTTGATAAGTGACGAAAGTGTAATATTAATTCGAAAACAATAACCTGTTTATCCAGAGTGACAAATAAGGAAAAAGTTGGCAGTCTTTACAAAATGGTTTGTGTTGATCTCTTAAAATGATAAGAGATGAGACATTGATTATAAGAGCAATAATTTATCACTGAGAATATTGTTTGTCGTTATGACCTACAACAGTGATATCAGGATTATTTTAGTATTAGATGTAACTAGCAACATCACAGTCACAAACACTGTTACTAGAACAAGAACTAACACTAGTATTATAACTAGCACTAGCTTAAGCACCAACACAGACACTAGCATAAACACAAGCGCTAGAACGTACTAACTCTATCACTAACACATGCACTAATACTAGTACTAGCATAAACAGTGGCATTGATACTAATGTTTGGTTCTAGTACTATATTTGGTACTGTCTTTGCATAATCACTGATACTGGCAACACCACTAATACTGACCCTGACGCTAGTTTTGACACTGACGTATCACTAGTGCTAACATTAGCATTGGCACTAGCTTTATCACTAGTTCTAGTAAGAGCACTGTTACTAGTAATGATTCTGACTCTACCACTGCAACTGGTGACGATATTTTATCAAACTAGTTTTTAGATTCCTAGTTTGCATATCATATATAAGAAATTTAATCTAAATTTTACAGAAAAAGGGTTACCTTACAATGGAGGTAGCCAAATATAAAAGTATGAAATATTTCCCACACACTCCACTCCCACACACTCCACTCCCACCCACTCCACTCCCACCCACTCCACTCCCACCCACTCCACTCCCACCCACTCCACTCCCACACGCTCCACTCCCACACGCTCCACTCCCACCCACTCCACTCCCACCCACTCCACTCCCACCCACTCCACTCCCACCCACTCCACTGTAACGGGATGGGTGTAACGGTATCGTTACATGATCTCCATCGAGCGTTACTTGTAGACACAAGATGTAACGGGGTCGTTACATCATCTGCAGAAAGGGGTTACTTCCACACACACCTTTTAAGTTTTGTTCTTTATTCGTCACACTTTAAGCAACTTAGTTTACACACTATTACACAGTCTTATCACTAGGGCACGTCACCAGAACCGACCGTCGTCCGCGTCTTGTCAGAGAGTTTTGTTCCCCGGAAGCGCTGAATGGACAAGTTCTTGAGTTGCCTTTAATCGTGATCTTAACATTTATCTTTAGTTATTTTGTTGTCCCACATGGGTGGGGCAACTGCATTAATTACGTATTGATGTCTACTATCATACATGTTAATCATATATCCAGGGGAGGACCTTCAGTATACGTAATATCGTATGTCAGTACTGGGTGGCTACTAGATTGATCGCGTGTGTTCGTCTGTGTGTGTGTGTGGTTTGGTGGTCGACAGTGCTGTTCACACGAGCACGTAATGTTGAGTCGGCTAGTTTGAGAGGAGTGCTTAGGTCAGCGTTTGATGCTTGTGGTGGACAGTGAGTTAGTGAGTGAGGAAGTGGGTTATATGACTGGGCGATACTACTCGTCATGTATATGAGGCGTATACATATCGCTCTCCCCCTGGGGTTAGGTGGCTCCCGGCACCTAGGTTACATGGTTTACAAAAGTATTCATATGGGTAATATATCGAGAAAAGGTTCAGAGACACAAAATCCTGGGTGATTATATGTGGAGATGGGGGGGTTGTTGCTGAAGTGAATCTGAGGTCCCAAGGGGGATCATGAACTGTAAATAAGGGTAGCGATGTTGTGTCTCAGAAGAGTAACGTTGTGTCTCACCAGATTACATGTTATATTAAATATCATATGAAAGGTTTCACTATATGTTTGATAACACTGTTGAAATCACTTTCTAAATGTTATGGCGTTCATGTGTTTAACACTATCACTGTAGGGAGTGTCATTTTCTAAACACTGTTCCACTCCACTCCCACCCACTCCACTCCCACCCACTCCACTCCCACCCACTCCACTCCCACCCACTCCACTCCCACCCACTCCACTCCCATCCACTCCACTCCCACCCACTCCACTCCCACCCACTCCACTCCCACACATTTCACTCCCATTCCCTCTTCCCCACTCCCCTTCCTAGCAAGAAAAAAAAAATAAACGAGATTTCCTATGTGTTCTTTTTGTGGTTGATTGATATGCGACAGTTTTCTCCTTTGTTACCATATACGAAAAATACACACTGTTAATTGAGAAAGGACTTGTTTTCACGACTGTACATACTATATCTCTGCATAGTCCGTAGTTCACTTTCCCCTTTTTTTTTCTTTTTTTTTAGGAACTAACATTTTTTATTCATCATTATTATTATTCTTTTTTTCTAACAATTAGTTCTCTACAGTAACTATAGTTTAAAGGAACTGCAGTATGTATGCTCTCTTTATACACCATATACACGCCACCACCAGACAATTCCATTCAGTTTTTGGAAAGAAATCTATGCAGCTCATGTTGCGTTTATTGCATAAACGTGTGTTAGGATCTCCACGAACAGAGTCGCTAGTGAAATGTCGGCAATGAAATGCATAGGTTATGTTTAGAGTACGTCATATTCTGTGATTATATACTCTTGTTTCCCTCGTCTCCTTAAATCAACAAACTACATCGGAGAACTTTATCCCCCCTCCCCCAGCTTCCCGCTCCCCGATCCCAAAGCCTCCCCTCTCCCCCTCCCCCCTCCCGAAGCCTCCCTCTACCCCCCAATACTTCAGTAGCTCCCTCATCCCAAAGCCTCCCCCCTCCCACTTCCCCCTCCCACTCCCCTCCCCCCTCCCCTCTCCCTCCCCCTCCCCCTCCCTCTCCCCCTCCCGAAGCCTCCCTCTACCCCCCAATACTTCATAGCTCCTTCATCTCTTCACCCCTCATCCTCCTCCCTCCCCCCTGGGCTTATCTCTCTTCTAGTGACACAGAAGCAATACTCATAAAGCGGACGTGCTTTAACAAAAAAAAAAAAAAAAAAAAAAAAAAAAAAAAAAAAAAAAAAAAATCCTAAGTCTGCTTATAGCTGTCGTTTGCTACAGTCTGTAGCACTTGGTAACAGCTTGGGGAAATGTTACTAAAGTCAGCTGCTTCTCGAATATGGAACAAAAGCGTCATGGAAAAAAAAAAGGTACATTATGGTAGATATGAAGTGATAATAAAAACTACATAATGGCAACATTCCATTTTTTTTTTTAATAGGAAGGAAGGCTGAGATATGGACAGTAATTAATGGCAGCTTCCGAGCTATGGGTTAATTATGAGTTTAATTAGCGCAAGAAATTAAATACGACCTTGTCAAGGGCAGTTGTGCAATGAGAGAAAAAAGTGAGTTATTTATCAAGTCCATAAGAAAAGCAATTACAAGCGGGCAATTTTGGAAAATATCAGTATTTGGATATAAAATGAATTTTTTTTTTTTTTTTTTTTTTTTTTTTTTTTTTTCTGGATTCTCTGACTGTTAATGTCAACAACACTGGGTGTCGAGCTGTGCCTTGGTATATAAAGAATTAAAAAAAAAAAAGGTTGTTAACAACAGGAAAAGGGAGCGTCATATTTAAAACTCAATAAAGGCTAAATGATGCATGGAGCGTCAGATGGTAAGTACCAGAGCGCGTGCAAAAGTACGAACATGGCGTGCGTGGATAACGTATAACGAGGTATATGTGTGCATGTGAACGTGTATATGCTTCTTCTTATGCACATTTACACGCATGTATATATATATATATATATATATGTATATATATATATATATATGTATATATATATATATTTATGTATATATATATATATATATGTATATATATATGTGTGTGTGTGTGTGTGTTTGTGTGTGCGTGTGCGCGTGCATGTATCTATACATACTATGCCTGTCCGTTTGAATATGCATGCATGTGTATATACGTGTATGAATTCTTGTATGTACGAGCATATGTATACAATACCTCTTCGTGTATGCATTTATACATGAACTTATCCATGTATATACTGTATGTATATATATGTACATGGATCTGTGAATGTATGAACATTATAGTATGCTTCTTCGTGTGTGCATGAATGTATGTGTATATGTGTATGTGTGGTATGACTTCTTATTTCCATACATGTATGTGTGCGCATATATATATATATATATATATATATATATATATATATATATATATATATATATAGATATCTATGTACATGTATATACACATGTATTATGCATATATAGATCGGGTTATGGTCGGGAGTTCGCACGATTACATGAATTTGACGATTATCAATTAATTTTTCTATTTTCCAAATATTTGTTTTAATGGCGATGGATATGAATGTTTGAAATAATATGGAGTAATCGGTCATCTATAATTAGTTTAACTTTGTTATACAAGTTATAAAAACGTGATACCCAATTCATTCTAACTTAAAAAAAAAGTGTCCTTCACAACTTTTTGACGTAAGTTAATTTATAATTCCAATATCATGTAACTTAATAGTGATATCATAACTGATAATATACTTGGAATAAATAAAAATAGCATAATATTTTTTTCAGATAAGTGTATAAGTTTCTCACACATTAATCCTTAGGTTAATATAACATCAAGTCTCATATGGATTTCTTTTTAATAAAAAACAGATGATCTCGAGGTGTGAGGAGAGTTGAAGCACCCTGGGGGGCTAGGAACAACAACCCTCCCCCCATAAAAAATGGGGAGAGGTGGGAGGGATTCCTGGGGATTACAGGGATGGGAGAGGATAGGGAAGGCTTACGGAAGAGCCGGGTCGTGACGTAATCCTACACAGTTTACAGCTGCTGGCTCGGCCAGGTGGTTGTCAACGCATTCATTGTGATGGAGAGATCGCAGTGAGAGGAAATTGGTTCAGATTGGGAAGGACGGAGGGGAGAGACGCAATACCCTTTGCATATATATATATGTACACACATATATATGCGTTATAAACACACACACACACATACACACACCTATATATTTATATATGTAAAATATTATATATATATATATATATATATATATATATCTATGTGTGTGTGTGTGTATAATATATATATATATATATATATATATAATATATATATATATATATATATATATATATATATATATATATATAATATATATATATATGTATATATATATATCTCGTCAAGGAAGGAAGCAGATATTCTTTGCAAGTAGAATTAGATACGACAGCATTTTGACAATGATTCAACTTTTTTATATTTACGATTTTTCAGATCAGGATTTTTCCTGCTGGAAGGTGAGCACGAACAAGATTTCCATAGTACTCCACTTATGAAATCAAACTTTCGTTCTTCAAAGAGACATCTTCAGGATTGGCATAATTCTCTCTTGGCCGCGTCTGACTGATCCTCCGGGTAGAAGGCGAGGATCCTCGACATGGACAAACACACGCTCCGTCACTGTTAGGGATAGTGTTAGTGATTGTGTTAGTGATTGTGTTAGTGATAGTGATAGTGTTAATGGTAGTGTTAGTGATAGTGTTAAGGATAGTGATAGTGTTAGTGATAGTTGTTACTGATAGTGTTGTGATAGTGATAGCTGTTAGTGATAGTTTTTAGTGATAGTGATAGTTGTTACTGATAGTGTTAGTGATAGTGTTAGTGATAGTGTTAGTGTTGGTAATAGTGTTGGTGATAGTGTTGGTGTTTGTGTTGGTATTATTGCTATTTTTAGTGTTAGTGTTAGTTCTAGTGCTAGTGCCATTATTAGGTCTTTGTTTGCTTTTTCTTGTGTTTGTAGATACGTTCATCTAAACGGAAGATGGAGGGACACAAAAGCAACGCTTACTAAAAGAACCCTCGTTTTTTGTTGTGTTTAGCGCATGGTGAAGTGCCATAATGATGAAGGTGCCTTATTATTCATGAGGGCTCGTGTAGAATAAATGTAATGTGAAGACACAACTGAGGCCGGTAAACGTCCTGTGCTTACATATTCATGTATGATAATAAAAAAGAAATAGAGATGAGCAATGCAGCGATGATGGAAAGGATACGAAAGTTGAAAGAGTTGAAGCTTTTTTTGGAAAAATGGTTTTGAACATTGTGAACAGTCGAATTGGTGAATGCTGGAAACCCCAAGATAGCTTGGTGTGTGCAGCTAATTTTGGGTCGGAAATTAGGAGAGAAAATAGAACACATTATACAGGTTTTAACAGGTATTCCTACATTCTTAGATTCACTGAGAAAGAAAATAAAAATATGAGATGTACATTGGGTTGGAAATTAAAAGAGAAAATAGAAGTACACATAATACAGGTTTTAACAGCTATTCCTACATTCGTAGATTTCACTAAGAGAAAATAAAAAGTTGAGATGTACTTTGGGTTGGAAACTAGAGGAGAAAATAGTACACATAATACAGGTTTTAACGGCTATTCCTACATTCCTAGGTTTTAGTGAAAAAATAAAATAAAAATCATAGATGTACTTGGTGTTGGAAATTAGAAGATAAAACAGAAAATATAATACATATTTTACAGGTACTCCTAGACACCTAGGTTTCAGTGAGAAAGAGAAAATAAAAATTCGAAGTAGGAAGGGGATATATTTTATGCGTTTCCACTTATAAATATATGTTATGAAAGTTGGACAGATGAGTGGAAAGGTGGTAGAGAAACACGGGTTAGAGCGAGAACACTGTATTACTGACGTTTCGACTACAAGTCTTCTTCAGAGTGACAGACAGCGTGTGTGTACATCATATATACTCTCCTAATGGCTCGTCCGGGTGGACGTTTCAGAAAGTCGCATGCTGATTGGCCCGATACTCCCTCCTCCACAACCAATCTGGCGGCTGCAAATGACAAGTTTACGAACCCTTCTCTGTGGTTGCTGATCTTTCCCAGTGTTATGTACGCGGACTCGACCAGATTTCTCATTCTCCTCTTAAGTCCGGTGCAGATAGGGCGTGCTTCCTCCCATTCTGGTAAATGCCCGTGCGTGTCCACATGTACTACCAGTGAATTTGAAGTCCTGTGATGCCGTAGGTCGTCTCACCGTAATATGTTACAGGACATCCACTGCATGGTATTCCGTATACTATGCTATTTTCGTTGGTGTGTTGTTCTTGTTTGTTACTTAGGACGTCTTTTATTTTGCGCCCGGATTTATACGCTATTTGGATGCCGGCTTTATTGGTTATGGCTTTTGCTTCCTTTGCGAAAGGTACTACTAGGTATTTTATTGAAGCTTTGTCACTTTTCGGTCTTGCGTAAATTTCTTCCGCTTTCTTTCTCAATTTGGATAGTAGTCCTGCTGGGTACATAAGCTTGCGGAAGACATTGAATATGTAGGACATCTCCTCTTCTACATATTCTTTGTTGCATATCCTCAATGCTCTCAGATAGAAACCTATTATCACTCCTGTTTTTGTGCGTGTGCTGTGATGGGATAAGTAGTGTATGAAGTCATCCTTGTTCGTGGGTTTTCTGTATACTGAAAACTTTACATCCGTTTCACCCCGATGGATGACAGTGTCTAGGAATGGTAATTGGTTGTCTTTCTCAAACTCCACTGTGAACTGGATGTCTTTGTTCACTTCGTTAAGCATGCGGAGTTTATTGTTTATATCTGTTCCCTCGGGTACCACCACCAACGCGTCATCTACGTATCGGAACCAATGTGAGCCTCTTCCTATTATGCGAATAAATTTATCCTCCTCTAGTGTTTCCATAAAAAGAGAAGCCATGACAGCACTTAATGGTGAACCCATAGCCAGTCCTCGATGTTGTTTAAACTCTTGGCCCTCAAACACAAAGGCACCAAAGTTCACACACAGAGACACCAACTCTATATAGTCTGTTTTTCTGACTGGTAAGTCGCTTTCATTCACAGAATTTATAACCCTCTTTAACGCCTCAATGGCCCCCTCAATACTTACGTTCGTAAATAACGCTGTCACGTCGTAGCTGGCTAACTTTTTTCTCTCAAAGTTAACTTTTTCTAGGCGTCTAATCAGATCCGACGAGTTACGTAGGTGGGCGTTGCTTATTGTTCCTAGTAGCGCAGAAAGGGGCTTTGCGAGTTCTTTAGCTAGGCGATGCGGGGCACTGTATATATATATATATATATATATATATATATATATATATATATATATATATATATATATATATATATATATATATATATATATAATTATCTTTTTGGGCTTCATCTTGTCATATGTACTTAAATTTGTTGTTCTTCATCGTCATTTTCTGAAATCACATAACCTTTCTTTTTAATCAGGAAACGCGCGTGAGCGCACACACACACACACACACACACACACACACACACACACACACACACACACACACACACACACACACACACACACACACACACACACACACACACACACACACACACACACACACACACACACACACACACACACACACACACACACACACACACACACACGATAAAGTGAAATAAGACCAAATAATACAAAACAATAAAAAATTAAAAAAAATTAATGATATTTAATAAAACAGAGCAAAAAATAAGATATAATGAGAAAATAGCCGCTTCCTCCTGAACGTAACCCTGTTCCTTTACGAATCATGTGGATACTCCATAGTTTTCTCAATATCCAGAACTTTCTACAATCTTAAACACTCCCATTAGACCTCATTCCGTTCCCCTATGGTCGTCTGTCTTCGCCCCCACACGCTTTTCCTCCTCTTCCTCCTCCTCCTCCTCCTCCTCCTCTTTATCTTCCTACTCCTGCGCCTATTTCTCCTCCTCCTCCTCCTCCACCTCCTCCTCCTCCAACACCTGTTCCTGCTCCTCCTACACCTGCTCCTGCTTCTCCTCTTCCTTCTAATCCTCCTCCTCTTCCTCTTCCTCTTCCATCTCCTCCCCATCTCTTCTTCCTCCTCCACCTCCTTCCCATCTCCTCTTCCTACTTATCTTTTTCCTCCACTTCCTTCTGCTCTTTCTCTTTCCTTCTCCTCATCATATCATCTTCCTTCTTCCTCCTCCTCCTCCTCCTCCTCCTCCTACTACTACTACTACTACTACTACTACTACTACTATTACTACTACTCTGTTTCTTCCTCCTCCTTTGTTTCTTCTTTCTGCTTCCTCTTCCTACTTATCCTGTTCCATATCCTCCATCTCCTCCAGCTTCTGCTCCTACTCCTCCTTATACTTATCCAGTTTCTCCACCTCCTCTACCTCCTCCTCCTCTTCCTCCTGCTTCTTATCTTCCTCCTACTCCTCTTGCTTCCTTCTCCTCCTACTCCTTCTACTACTCCTCCTCTTCTTTCCTACTCCTACTAACCCTCCTCTTCCTCCTTTTCCCCTTCTCTCCTTCTCCCCTTCTCTCCTTCTCTTCTTCCTCCACTTGCTCCTCGTCCTCCTCATCCACCTTTTCTCGCACGAAATCCCGGAGGACTCGACTACATTCTAGTACTTAGCTAGAAAACAACCAAATCGACAAATAATCAAGTAACACAAGCTACATACATTAGGGGAGTCTGAATAGATCCGTAAAACAGAACACGAGGGAAATAGGGAGCTGCAAGAGGAGGAGGAGGAGGAAGAGGAGGAGGAGGAGGAGGAGGAGGAGGAGGAGGAGGAGAAGAAGGAGAAATCTATAGAGGAGGCGGAGGGTGAGGAGGAGTGTTAAAAGAAGGGCGAGAGAGGAGTAGGAGTGAAAATGGAAGAGGAAAAGAAGAGGGAGGTGGAGGGGATGAAGAAAAAGAAATAGGAGGAGGAGGAGGAGGAAGTGGAGGAGTCTGCAGAGGAGGCGGAGGGGAAGGAGGAGTCTAAGGAGTCTTCAGAGGGGGATGAGGAGAAGGAGGAGGAGGAGGAAGTGGAGGAGGAAGTGGAGGAGTCTGCAGAGGAGGCGGAGGGAAAGGAGGAATCTAAGGAGTCTTCAGAGGGGGATGAGGAGGAGGACAAGGAGGAAGAGGAAGAGGAGGTTTCTTTAGAATCTTGATAATGATTCTGTTATCTGACCAAAGAGGGACTTCAGACTCTTCAAGAGTTCTCTTCATATTGAAATGATCACATCTACTAAACAGATTCCAATCCTATAAGGCGATTCACTTCGCACAGGGAGAATCTTGCAATGCCTCTGTGTTATATTAATGTTGTAAGGTTCGAAAGTATACAAGGACAGTCCTCTCATTCACGAATTTCCGTTATAAGAATATTTTTGTTATTCGGACATTATCGGCTGAAAGAAACCTGCACAGCGAAGCTATAGCAATAATCCCATACCACACTCCTGGTCATATGGCCACTTCCCGAAGGTTGAGTGTGGTTGGAATTTTCCGCCAGAATCATCAGAAATTTAAAATTCCCGGCTCTGTGCAGGCATGCGCATTGTCGACCCCACCTCCCCCTCCCTACCCCTCCCTTCTTAGCCGGCTCGCCTGAGTCGTCACTTCTAAGCGCGGAAACGGACTGAGCGGTCTACCCGCTGCCGGCCTTTGGTTTTTTGCCGGTGAGTCTGTTTCCTGCTTGTTAATCAACTGATAGTTTCAGCGCTTTCTGCATGGTTGCCGGTTTGTCCCATTCTTCGACCACCCTATTAGTGAACCAGTTGTTGCCTTCTTAAATCTATTTGGTCCGGTTTGTGCCCATTGCTGCGAGTCTGGTGGTGCGGAGGGGGGCGCCCCCGGGGGTCGTCTGGCCTCTCGGCGGCCCCATACTTCCTACGATCAATGGTCCTCTAACGCCTCACGGCTTGCATCGTCAGGCCCTAGGCGTAGACTTTGACCTTATACGCTCGCAATCCGTCCCCGTCTCCGAGTCGTCCCTAGTAAACAACTCGGGTCCTCTCGGAGGACAGGGGGACGTGTCTTATGATACGGAGGGTGGCGCCCCCGAGGGTCATCAGGCCTCTCGGCAACCCCATACCTACGACCGTCAATGGTCCTCCAACACCTCACGGCTTGCATCGTCAGGCCCTAGGTGTAGACTTTGACCTTTTCCAATTGTAATCCGTTCCCCATACGTCTTCGGGTCGTCCGTGGTAAGAACCCGGGCCTCTCGGAGGACAGGGGGACGTGTCTTATGATACGGAGGGTGGCGCTCCTGAGGGTCATCAGGCCTCTCGGCAGCCCCATACCTCCGACCATCAATGGTCCTCTAACGCCTCACGGCTTGCATCGTCAGGCCCTAGGCGTAGACTTTGACCTTTTCCACTCGTAATCCGTTCCCCATACGTCTTCGGGTCGTCCGTGGTAAGAACCCGGGCCTCTCGGAGGACAGGGGGACGTGTCTTATGATACGGAGGGTGGCGCTCCTGAGGGTCATCAGGCCTCTCGGCAGCCCCATACCTCCGACCATCAATGGTCCTCTAACGCCTCACGGCTTGCTTCGTCAGACCCTAAGCGTGGAGTTTGACCTCTTCCGTCGTCCGACGTCTCCGGGTCGTCCGTGGGTGGGCGGCCCGGGGACTCTTGGAGGACGGGGGGGGGGGACGTGTCGAGTGGTGCGGAGGGTGGCGCCCCTGGGGATCGGCGGGCCTCTCCGTGCCCCCGACCGTCGTGGCCCTCTAGCACCTTTCGGCTTGCTTTTTCGGGCGGGTCCGTGAGCCCACCTTCATCCCGGAGCCGCTCACGTAGACCCAACAGGAAGTCCCGCTCGCGAAAGAGTTCTATCTCTCCCAAGAGGCCTAGGACGCTCAGCTCGTCCACACCTTCCACATCCCGGTCACGGCACCACCCTCCTTCTGTCCCTGATAGGCCCCGTCTTCGACCCTGGCCTATCTTGCTATCCAGCCTTTCAGGCCGCGCAGACCAGAGCATCCCCGCCCCCCTCCAGAGCAGCCTTCTAACGAGCCTCCGGCTCTGGCCCCCTCTCCCACACTCCCTCCTGGTCCTTCCCTCCGCCCCTCCGCGCCGGCGGCGGGTATAGGACTGAAAGGCCCCTCTCATGAGGACCCCCCCCCCCCCCCGCCAATCAGACGACCGTCGAGTTGGGGGACGGGGTGGAGGACCACCTCCGTCCATCTTTACCTTATCCTCCTACCACGACGGACTCTTACGAGATCCGCCCCTTCTCATGGTATGACCTTACATACATCCCCCTTGTGTAGCGGCGAGAGATTTTATTCAGCAAAGATGGGGTGTCGCCTGTTGGAAACGCTCTTCAGTACGGGGTCCTGTCATCACCTGAATGACATCATTTGACGTCTCGATCTGGACTCCGCCCTACTAGGCTGTCCAGGCACCCAGAAAATGACACCTCGCTATATCACAATGTGATCCTGTGACGTCAGTGATCCTTTGAAGTCACTATATGATTCTTGGATGTCACGATGTGTTTGTGACATCACGATGTGATCCTATGACGCCGTGATGTGATGCTGTGACATCACAAAATGTGACCCTGTGACGTCGTGATGTAACCCTGTGGCATCACGATGTGACCATGTGACATCACTAATTCTGTAACATTACTGTATGGTCCTGTGGAATTACAATGAAAACATATGACGTCACGATGGGGGTCCTGTGACGTCATTTTGTTGGTGTCGTCACGATATGATTACATGATGCCACGGTGTGATAGTAATTTACGATGTGATCAGGTAACGTCAATATGCGATAAAGTGATGTCACGGTGTGAAAAGATGACGTCATTGTGATAAAATGACGTCACTATTTAGGCCAATGACGTCAATTTGTGGTCCTGTGACGTCACGAGGCGATCCTATGACGCCATGATTAAATCCGGTGACGTCAAAGTATAATCACATGATGTTACTAGGTATTAAACATATGGAAGTCAGCTTGTGGGTGATGAGACGTCACAAACTGCCATAGCACACTATTGGATGAGGACGCTCGCCACAGGCTTCGAGGACTTCCCGCGGGAAGACTTGGGGTGAGTCCGGGGATGGTCGGAAGATAGAAGGTCACTACATATCAACCTTCGGGAGCTGATAGTGGTGAAAGAATGACTCAAGCGACACCCCGAATTCTCCTGCATGAGCGTCCGCTCAGACATAGACAATGTGACGGCAGTACAGTGCGTGCAGAGGCAAGGTACGGCCCGACCAGGTCCACTCCTAGCCCTGTCGGAAGACATCTTCGCAGAGGCATCACGCAGGGCAATATCACTCTCGGCGAAGTATGTTCCGGGCCGGGAGAACGACTGGGCGGACGCTCTATCCAGGTTTCAGGAGACCTTCGTGGTGTGGCAACTACGCCCACAAGTGTTCGAGTCGCTCTCCCTCCGCTACGGCACTCCAGAGGTGGACCTGTTTGCCTCCCCAAACACGACCCAGCTCCCCCTCTACCTCACCTGCATCCAAAGGACACGCACAGGAGGCCCAGACGCCTTCACGGAGGACTGGAACAGCTGGAAGTACGTATTCATTTTCCTCCTCCAGCGACACCGGTCCTCCTGAAGGTGATGCAGACCCTCAGGTCTTTCAAGGGTCAGGTCCTCTTGATAGCTCCCTACTGGCCAACCCAGCCGTGGTTCGGGGAGCTAATGAGATGGGGCCCTTCTCCCCTTCTACTGGGGTCAGCCTGCCTAGCCAACAGCCTTACCGCGCCTCTCCAAGCGTCACTCCAACTTGATACTTGGAGTTTCTACGGGGAGCTCTCAGCCAACTTTTCTCTACAGAGGCAGCAGACAAGATGCTCAGAGCTCACCTTCCGTCCTCAGTGCGGCAGTGTGGGTCCTGCTGATGGAGATTCCGGAACTGCCTTCGGAGACACGCGATGGTGACCATCTCCGCCAGCACGGCTCTGGACTTCCTGATTTGGCTGACTCCACCAACAGGGCACCGGCGACTATCTTGCCTCACTATACAGCCCTCACTGATCCGCTACGCTTTGGCATGAACATCCGAGTGCCACAGAGGGCGCGAACCCTCCTAATGAAGGGGATAAGCGCCTCGAGAGAGCCGATACATCAACCGGTCCTGGCCTGGCCTTTGCATCGTCTTCTGCAGTACCTGGCGTTCGAAAGGGCCATTATGGAGGAAGAACACTTCCCTCAACGTGTCGTCTTTCTGCTCGCCTTGACTACGGACTACAGGGCTTCACAGCTGGCGGCAATCACCCGCCACCCGTCCTTCTCCAAACTGGAGGAGGACAGCTCGGCCCTAACCCTCTCTCCATCACCAACATTCCTGGGCAGGAACGGCCGAGCGGGCGACATGATTGGCCCTCTCAGAATACAATCCTTCCGGAAGGGAGGACTCCCACAACCGCTGCGCCCGGTCCGTGCATTCGAAGACTACGTGGAGCACACGGAAGAGATCTCTGAGGATCATCTCTTCTACAACTCGAAATTTAGGATTCCCCTAACCCCGAGGTCCCGGGCGCACCTGCTTTGCCGCATTTTGGAGAGAGCCGACCCGGGCCATGCCCCACACGCCCACAGCATCAGGGACTTCG
This sequence comes from Oratosquilla oratoria, assembly GCF_046742065.1. NCBI lineage: Eukaryota > Metazoa > Arthropoda > Malacostraca > Stomatopoda > Squillidae > Oratosquilla > Oratosquilla oratoria. Next base: position 344,743 of record NC_134804.1, on the reverse strand, counting down.
TGGCATCGCTGGCGTTTCTCCGCACCCACTCTGTGGAGCGGGTGCGGGACCTAGGGACTGGACATCGACGACACCCTTGGGGACACGGTGCCTCTACCACTCGGTCGCCCCTGTCCCATGTGTTGCCATGGAAACGGCTCCACCCCTCTCATCTCATAAAAAAAGGGGGTGGAGGGGGCAAAGGGCGACCGAGGAGTGGGGAGGGGCCCAGGAACCGCTGAATAGGATACGATTTTCGTATAATTTACGCATTGTGTGAACAGTGCAATGTTGTGCATGTCACATTCTTCGGTGTGGGTACTTGACGTTTCTTTTCTCCCCTCTACTGAGTGATAAAATGAATAAGTCTCCCATAGGAAAGACACACGTAATAACGGTTTGAATCAGGCTTCACCTCTCCTCCCACCTGTCCTCGTCTCATGCATAGCTTCGCTGTGCAGGTTTCTTTCAGCCGATAATATTTCTTTGTCGCGGGTCGTGTCGCTTAAATTGTTCTTATCGGCTTAAGAAACCTGCACAGATTTAGGGTCCCTCCCTCCTCTCACAGGCGAAGCCTTCATTTCTCATTGAAGTGACGACTCAGGCGAGCCGGCTAAGAAGGGAGGGGTAGGGAGGGGGAGGTGGGGTCGACAATGCGCATGCCTGCACAGAGCCGGGAATTTTAAATTTCTGATGATTCTGGCGGAAAATTCCAACCACACTCAACCTTCGGGAAGTGGCCATATGACCAGGAGTGTGGTATGGGATTATCGATATAGCTTCGCTGTGCAGGTTTCTTAAGCCGATAAAAACAATTTAAGCGGCACGAGCCGCGACAAAGAAATATTTCCGTTATTCGGGAGTTTCCTTTATAATGCAGTTTCCGTCATTGGGACGTTTCCGTAATTAGGACGTTTCCGTTATTAGGACGTTCTGTTATTCGGAAGTTTCTGTTTTTCGGAAGTTTCTGTTATTCGAAACATTCCGTTATTTGGAAGTTTCCGTTATCTGGAAGTTGACTTAATTGGATTTTTTCCAAAGGACAGTCTGCATGAGCTTCAAAGGATTTCTTCTACGATATTGAATACTATTGCATTAAAAATGTCAATTTTGTCTTTGTATGTAGGGAAAAATTATCGTTTATATCGTCATTTCCTTACTGTGCGTTGGTGGCGCAACTAGAAGTGTGCTGGTCTGGCATTCGTTTAATTGTGGGTTGGAATCCCACACGTTAAGTGTTACCTCCCCAATCTACTTACTATAAAGCGCGGAGTTTTCTCAAATTGTCAGTTTTCACAAAACCATAGTGAGCTTGAGCGAAAACGGAAAGGGGTCCGGCGTTTTTGGGCCACGTCACGTAAGGTTTTATTACATGTGCGTTGTTTAAGATAGTGGTCGTTTTTTTGTATCTTAGGCACCATGCCCGCCAGGGAACCCGACGCTAACAAGAAAAGGCGTCTTCGCCACTTTTGGAAATGGATTACGGTTAACCGGAAAAAATAAAAAACAGAACTGCAGAATGACAAGAACCTGCATGCCCAGTTACGTAACGAACACACAAAAGCTTTCCCGGATCTGTACAGACATTAAAACCTTCCGTGCCAACGCATCTGTTCGAGAATTCCAACGAAAAGTGCTTAAATTCAACGAGACGCTACGAGAAGTTGAAGATTTCGAGTATTCCGACGATGTTTGACAATTTTGAACTTTTTGACGGAGAAATTGAAGACAGCGTTTCTGAAAATTTCTCGAAACATTATTTCGTCGGGTATAAAAACTTTGTGAAATCGGGCGGAAAACCCGACCACAAAACATATCAAATGTATTATCTAGAGAAGGCCTTCAAAACGTTCAACCAGGCAAAACGAAGAAACAAATACGCCATCAGGAAAGCTATGAAAGACTCCCGTGACCAAAGGAGACTGAATAAAATCCGTCAAGACGAGGAAAAGCGAAGCAAAGAATAGAAGAACGAGAGAGACTTGCGAAAGAGAAAGAAGAAAAGCGGTTAAATGAGGAAAAATTGGCTCTAGAGAAAAAAAAAATCGTCTAAAAGAAAAGCGGATGGCTGCTGAATTGGATTTAGAAACGAAAAAAAAAAAAGATAAGGAAAGAGAGAAGGGAAAAAAATGCAGAAATTGTTGCAAGAAAAGGAAAAGAAACGCGAAGATAAAAAAAGGAAAAGGGAGGAAAAGATTGCAGCGGCTGCAACGATTAAAAGAGTAAAGGCCGCCATGAGTGATGAAAGCAAAACATACACATTATCAGAGGAGGACACGCGAGTTTTATCTGAAATGAGAAATGAGCGCGCCCAGCGCCACTTTAAGGAGCCAGAACTAGATTCCCGCGAGCTGCTTGCTATGGAATTAACTGGGGCTATGCGCGAAAATGATGTTAAAAGAGTTCCTGCGCACAGCGCTGGCCAAATCGGTGACGAGAAATGTAAGATTTGTGGAGCGTTACTGTGGAAACTGGAGCTACCTAGGCCAAATACTTCCCTTCATTCCTTCGAAAATAAAAGACAACGCTGTCAGTGGTTTGTATGACGGTACGTCTCCTTTATCCGAGCGTTTCTTACAGAATTTGTCTGGGTTCAATTTGGTATTCTCTTTCACATCCTTTTCAACCTCGAATAAGCTCGAGAACTCATCTGAAGCATCGCCTTGTTACAATATACAGGTAAATATTTACCATAAAATTGGTAGATTGAAGCCTAAGTTGTTAAGTTTTGGAGAAGGTTTGTTTCAAGATAATAAGAAAAAACAAGAGGAAGGAAAACCTTTTTGGAAATCGGATAATTTGTTCTTGGAACTGTACTTTTACCATGACAAAAACCAACAGATTAAGCTACACGCAACAAAAGTTAATAGTAGAACGGAGTATAGAAGAACAAGGAAAAACAACGAAACTGCGAAACGACGTGCTAGAGAAGAAAAAGAACTATCCGAAAATGAGAAAATTATAACACAACTGTATGGGTACATGACGGCCAACAATGCTTGCCTTTCGGGGATGTTGAAAGAGTTGGAAAATGCAAAGACGCTTATACGAGTTACGGAAACGTCCCCGAAGTGGCCATCACTTTACGGGCTACCGAGGGCCTTAATACCCGCGAACACAAGGGAGTCAATCATTTACCTTCTTCTTCCTCACAAGTTGGAGCCATCGTAAATTTCGGTTCTTTGAGAGATCCTCTACGTATAGTAATCGATTCCCCAAAAGAAGATTCAAAATTTAGTCTTAAAATCGTCGACCACAACAACTATTTTTACGATAGTTTTCAGTACCCGATGTTGTTCCCAACGGGGATCTCGGTTATTCGTACACTATGAAGAAAAATAATAAAGACAACAAAAACCTGACCCCCCGCATGTATTACTTTTCTCTATACATGGAAAGGGAAGGAGTCTTTAATTACTTGACTAAGGGAAGGAAATTATTCCAACAATTCACCGTTGATAACTATGTAAAAATTGAGTCAAATAGATTGGCGTTCATTGAGCTTAGCCAAAAACAAATAAGAAAGGAACGTGCAGATATTTTACAAGGAGAAGAAGGACAAAGTGCCGGTCAACGGGTTATCATACCTGCAACGTTTGTCAGGGGCCCAAGATACATGAGACAGCGCCAACAAGACGCGCTAGCGTTTGTCACTTATTACGGGGCCCCAGATTACTGTTAGCTTTGGGAACTGGAGAAACTGGCCCTGTCCGGTTTCCTGAGAAATTCGGAGTCTTGGTCGAAACCAGGGAAGAGTTAGTGAAAAAGGTGTATGACAACTTTGAAGAAAATCACTTGAATGCTCTTTACTTTGAGAAAAGAGTTATAATTTCACCCACTAACGAAGACGTCGACAGAATAAATATGATGGTGTATGAGAAATCGAAAGAGCGAGAAGTGACGTACACGAGTGTGGATAGTGCCCACGAGGACAATATGGACATTCAGCTGTCCGTTTTCAATTCGTTATCAAGCCCGTCTATTCCCCTCCATGAATTGAAGCTTAAAATAGGGTGTGTTATCATGGTTAAACGGAACATATGTCCGCCGAAACTGTGTAACGGTACTAGAATAATTGTAACACATTTACGTAAGAACATTATTGTTGGTAAGATCTTGGGAGGAAGCTATAGGGGTGAACAAGTTTTGTTACCAAGAATAACCTTGGAGGCCACGGATACTCCTGTGTATTTCAAGCGTAAACAATTTCCCGTAAAACTTGGCTACGCTATGACGATTGATAAATCCCAGGGACAGACGTTTCATCGTTGTGGACTCCTTGATACGGCCCAGTGCTTTGCGCACGGCCAACTTTCTGTTGTGTGTTCTAGAGTAACTAACTAGGATTCGTTAATAGTGTATACTGGCTGGGAGAAAGTGAATGATAGTTACGAGTTAAAACCAGCCCGTAATTGTGTTTACCAAGAGCTTTTTTACAAGCACCTAAGAAGAGAAGAGGAATTACCTGTAGTGCCCACAGTTGCCGAAAACGAGGACCCCGTCCTGGCAGAAGAGGAACCGGAACAAGGAAAGGTTGCCATTCCGAAGGATATCTACTCCATCTCCGAAGAAGAACCCGTCAAAATGATTTTGCACAGCTATTCTGACGACGAAAACAGTAACGAAAGTTGAGGAAAGTTTAGGGGACAAGTTGGAAGACGTCTAGGAAAAGTTGGAAGAAGAGATGGAAGAAAAATTCGCAAAAATGTGTGTGTGTGTGTGTGTGTGTGTGTGTGTTCATGTATGTATCTATGTGTGTGCATGTGTGCGCGCGTGTGTATTATCGTGTATAGATGTTCCAAAAATCACATGTGGAAGAAGACTACTGCGAGCGCAGCGAGCGGTGCCGCAGGACAAGCACCCGTGGCGGAGCCACGGCCGGCGTCAGCCGGGTGCTTGTAGTACCTAAAGTGCATAATAGGACAAAAGTGACGGCTTCGGCCGCAGCTACTCAGATCTTCCTGGCGGTTTTTTTTCCAAGTCCTTTCTAGGAGCAGGCGTTTCTTAACCTCTACCGATCTTGGCACCCCCAATATGGGCAGTCCAGCACCCTAACATCTAGTCTACAACTGCTACATTACTACAAAGAAGAGTATTTTCGAAAACAGCTTGATCTGAATAAGATTTTTATTTGTTACTCTATAGAAAATATTCAAAGATACCAAATGTGTCTCAAGAGTTAATAAAGTCTTAAGTGTGGGGATGAACTCGGGTAAGATAAAATCTAATTTGACACTATCTTAATACTTTTCTATTTATCGTCGTATTCGCTTGCTTAACTTTATACATAACGACATGCTTATAAAATACCGTACATACTTACAGTACATCCTTTCAATATGAATAAAATCGTCTGTAACTAATTAGAAGCGAATCCTAAGGTCTCAAAATACACAAGGACGGCACAGAAAAGATTCTAGTACTCTAGTAGTCTAGTATTCTAGTTTTTTAAATTAACCTTCATAGACCCATGGGAGAGTTCTTCAAATGAATGGAATAGTATTGCGTTCGTCAGACCAATAACTGTGGTACCGCATAGTCAAGGAAACAATGCGCGGTTGTGTGCGAACGCCTTCATTGACGTACATTGTATTTGAACTGCCGCGGTTTCAACCACTAGTGTGAACATGGCTAAAATAGTTGTAAGGATCGATCGAGGTCGATGATCTTTTCAGCCTGGGAGTCCCTCTTTAAGGGTGTGGCCACAACGCACGCGGTTTGTTGGGAGGGTAGAGGGTAGCGGGATGCCTAGCGAGTCAGGAGCGAGATCAAACACACGTTATCTAATACGAGTAGCCTTACCGGACGCGGGTAGCGGGTTCCCTCTAAGTTTATCCGCTACCTGCGTCCGGTATGGCCACTCGTACTAGATAACATGTGTTTGTTCTTGCCTCTGACCCACTCGATATCCCGCTACCCTCTACCCTCCCAGAAAACCGCGTGCAGTGTGGCCGCACCCTAAGGGAAATGAAATCTGGCGTCATGTAGTACAAGATATGTGAATAAGTACACTATTGAAAGGGTACACACACACACACACACACACACACACACACACACACACACACACACACACACACACACACACACACACACACACACACACACACACACAGAGACACCACACACACACACACACACACACACACACACACACACACACACACACACACACACACACACACACACACACACACACACACACACACACACACACACACACACATATATGTGTGTGTGTGTGTGATTACTCTTCTTGAATATGTGCGCTGGTGGCCTCATCGAAAGTGTGCGGACTTCGCATTCGGTAGTTATGGGTTCGAATCCCGCACTCCTCCCCGAATCCCGGTTGCATAAAAGGGCAAAGATGACGGCTTTGGCCGAAGGTACGCGCCTCCTGATGTATGTTCCTCACCTTCTTGTTCTTGAGCGTGTTCTGTGTCCTCGTGTTTTTTGGACATCTCATCCTAAAGCGGTGTAGTATAAATACTTGTCTCTTGGTCACGAGAGAGGGATTGTTGGTACTTGGCGAACTCCTTAAAAGTGGCAGTTTGCCGACAAGATTGACGAGATAAACACCATATGAGGACGGAGCCTATATTTGTACGACGTTTCGCTTATTACAGCTTTTTCAAGTACTTGAAAAAGCTGTAATAAGCGAAACGTCGTACAAATATAGGCTCCGTCCTCATATGGTGTTTATCTCGTCAAACTTGGCGAACTCGCACATGTTTTAAGGTGGATTTCCTCCTCCTCCTCCTCCTCTATGTCCCTCATCTCCTCCCCCTTCTTCGTCTTCTTCGTCTTTTTCTATTAACTTTTTGGTTTATATTTGTTCAACTTCTTTTTCAATTCCTTCATCATCTGTAATTTTCTTATTCTTATTCATTTATTCTTATTTTCTTCTTCTTTTTCTCGCTTCTTCTTCTTCTTCTTCTTCTTCTTCTTCTTCTTCTTCTTCTTCTTCTTCTTCTTCTTCTTCTTCTTCTTCTTCTTCTTATTCTTCTTCTTCTTCTTTTTCTTCTTCTTCTTCTTCTTCTTCTTCTTCTTCTTCTTCTTCTTCTTCTTCTTATTCTTCTTCCTCTTCTTCTTCTTCTTCTTCTTCTTCTTCTTCTTCTTCTTCTTCTTCTTCTTCTTCTTCTTCTTCTTCTTCTTATTCTTCCTCCTCCTCCTCCTCCTCTTGTTCTTCTTCTTGGTCTCCTTTGTTGTCTTCTTTGTCTTGTCGATGCTGATGCGATATGGTCCTGAAAGACAGAACCTCCAGTGAACTGTCACGTGCAAAATGTAATACACCTTCTCCATTTGTCTGTTGGTATGCTTACATTGTACTCCGTCGCGTGTGAATTGACCATATGTACAAGTATACATGTATTTACATAATTAACAAACATACCATCACGTAACTCATTGTAAAGAGCATCGTTAAGTTACTACCATTATAACTGCTCCAATGATACCGTTATGCACATCATAAGTTGACGTGACGTAATAAGTGGATGAGGAAACCTAGCTACTGCTGCAGTCTCATGGTATAGTGGTCCTTCTCTATCTCCATCTGTATCTCTCTTATCTCTAACTGACTCCTCCTTAATTTATGAATGATAAGTCGCAAAATACAAACTTCTAATGACCGTTCCCCCTTAGCAAAGGTCACGCAAATCGATAGGGAAAGGTCAGAGTTGTGTCCCTAGGACCAAGGTTCCTTCCATCCACGTAGACTCCTTTAGGCTGGGGACCGTCACAAGGTGAATGGAATCGAACATCTATAGCCAAAATGGAGTGAACAGTGTCTGTTTTGAGCGGCTGGGAGTTATCTATTTATTTATTTATTTATTTATCTATTTATTTATTCTCAAGAACTCGTCACTCATCAAGCTGGTAAAAAAAGACTTTTCGTGCCTTTAAGAACTTCATTCTGGCTAATGACAGATGATTTTGTTCAGCTGGGAGAGACCTCCACTTCTTCGATCTTTCCAGCTACCAGTGACTGTCATTTGCCCTGGCCTTCCAGATGTGTGTAGGACGATGGTGATGGTTTTGGCCGCAGCAAAAGGGCTCCTGCCGTGAGCTCCTCGCCTCGGTTGTGAGCGAAACGCTCTGGTCATTTCAGCTGAAACGGCCGACCCTTTCAGCTGAGGGACGCACACTACGCCTTTTGTGCTGCTTAACATCAATCGAAGAAAAATGTTGAGTAAAAAATGGAGAAGAAGACGAAGAATGAGACGGAGAAGACGAGGAAGAAGATAAAGGCAAAAAAATGAAGAATAAGACGAAAAAGAAGACGAAGAATAAGATGAAGACGAGGACAAAGAAGACGACGAAGAATAAAACAAAGAAAAAGAAGAATAGGGCGACGAAGATGATGAAGAAAAGACGAAGACGAAGATGATGAAGAAAAGACGAAGACGAAGATGATGAAGAACAAAACAGTGCAGAAGACATCAAAGACGAAGAAAAAGAAAAAGACGAAAAATAAGACAAAGGAGAAGATAAAGACGAAGACGAAGAAGTCGAAAAAGTAAGGATGGCCTTGATAGAGACAAAATGGCGTCCCATCCAAATGAGACCTCATTCGAACCTTGATTAGACAACAAAATAAATACCCGTGCCTTCATTCAACAAAAACCTACTAATTGGACCATATATGTAACAAAACCCCCATTCTGTTTCACTTGATGTACAGTGCAGTCTGCTTCACTTCCGTGTGAAACCTTTGAGTGGTTGATATTACTTTCTTGTTAGATACAGCACGCGTAGCACTTTAGGTGGTGATTTTGGTTGCAGCTAGGCGCCTCCTTATGTAACCGCATCGTCTCTTCGTGTGTATTGATACTCGTAGTAGTCTATCCCCCTCGCCACGGATGGGGTGCCACAGAATTTATTAACATATTATTTATTTATGTCGTCAGGCGATTTCTTTCATTTTGGGGGGTGTTGGGGGAGCGGTAGCCCAGAGGACACCGTGTCGAGCTTATGAACAGGTGATCGTGAGCTCGATTCCCGGAACCCGTTGCGTGGTTCTTGTGTTGGTTCCAGACAGCCCTGGCCAGGCGGAGATGCGACCCAAACATAGGCATGGTGATCTCAGCGGTTTGTCGCAAATGACAGGGTTTTGCCTTACCAAGGGTTTCTCACTTCCCACTTCGTGGGGATGGTATTTTTTTTGGGGGGGGCGACCTCCACCCTCCCCCCAACGCCCTTCCTTAACGAGAGGGTTAAATATAGTTTTATACCCCCCACCTAATCATGGAACAAAAGCGGAACACAAGACTTTATTCTTGTGCTACACCATGACTCTTCGGCCGGAGCCGCGCGTTCGTGATCGCCGTGTGTATTTCACGAACGAAGATAATGAAAGGCGCTCTTGCAAGCAGCGATATGGAGCTTGTGAACGTGAGTGAACGAAAAGAAGTGATTAACCTTCCGGGGGCGCCGAGGGAATTATGGTGATAAACATACCATTAACGTTATCTCTCGCTCTTTCTTTTCGTGTCATATTCTTTCGGTGCCATTCTTCTCTTTCGTGTTTCTCTTTCTTCGTTCACGTCTTCGTTCTTCGTTTTTTTCTCTTGTTACCCTTTCTGTATTTCAAAAACACAGCTGAATAAATTAATAAAATTGTCTGCCACTATTCAGATTATAAAAAAAACAAATATCCATTTAGCTGAATTATGACTTGAATTACCTCACAATAACCAGAATAAACATATGAATGAGAATATTGTAATCAATATAAATTGAACTTAGGGTTTATTTCCATGGCTGTCAAGTGTTTCCTTCAGCTGAATAAAACCGGTTACGTCATGTCATCCAGAAGAAATACTCGGGTGTCACTTCATCCCAGTGACGTGACACATGTATACATATCTCCTGTCGCCAGGCGATTTTATTCATTCGGAAGAAACAAACGCCATCTAGTGTCGAGTCTCTTCAACGAGATGACATGTGACGCCAGACGCCAGAGATGGCAACAAGAGAGAGAGAGAGAGAGAGAGAGAGAGAGAGAGAGAGAGAGAGAGAGAGAGAGAGAGAGAGAGAGAGAGAGAGAGAGAGAGAGAGAGAGAGAGAGAGAGAGGGAGGGAGGATGGGAGAGAGAGAGCTGAAAGGTGACTTTAAAAGGACTGGATGGAAGACTTTCCCGTTGACTTCAGTTTGCTAAGTTTCGACCAAGCTTCGCGCTACATTTATCCGGGTTCGAGTCCAGTGAATACCGGTGAATGTCACTTGCCCTGACAGCCCTAGTCCATAGGGTAAAAGTGACGTTTCTCCACAAGTCACGCCAAGTTTGAACTCAGCCCACATGGAGTGGAGAGTGGACAAATGAGAACACTGTACTTAAACTATGACAGTTGTCCTTTCCATTTCTTGTCAGTTTTCTATTTTGTTTCTTGTATGTAATCCATCTTTGCCTACATTTGTATTGTTCATGCTATTTATTGTTTCAGAAAAATAATTTCTAAAGATATCGACATGAGATGGAGACGTTAAGAAAATATATGGCTAATTTTGGTTAACTTGTGTTTATACACACACTTAAAAACACAGACACACACACACACACACACACACACACACACACACACACACACACAGACACACACACATACACACATACACACACACAAGCACACACACATGCACACACACACACACACACACACACACACACACACACACACACACACACACACACACACACACACACACACACACACACACACACACACACACACACACACACACACACACACACACACACACACACACACACACACATTATCTATTTATACATATATTTGTATCTATAATTATGATAATAGTTATATTTACATTTATATCAATACTTACACTTATATTCATGTATATATATATATATATATATATATATATATATGTATATATATGTATATATATATATATATATATATATATATATATGTATATATACATACATACATATATATATGACACACAGGAACCCACAGTCGGAGAAAATAAACTTCGAATAAAGAAGAATCCTATATTTCGGCTATCAACTGTAGCCCTCTTCAGGAAAGTACATAGGGTAGAGTACAAAGGGGACTTATAAGCTACAGAGAAGAAGAGATGTGGACAGATGACCTCACTCAGGCGCGGGGCAAATTGGGGTGGCGGAGGAAGGAGGGGGTGAGGAGAGGGGGGGTTGTAAGGTCCGTACCAGCTTGTTAACTGCGGCGCGTGAAATTATGTCAGGTGTCCACTGCCCTTTAGAAATATTAATATTAGGGCATTCCTCAATTAATGCTGATTCGACTATTTTCCTCCTGTTAGCGAGTAAAAATTTCGCGATGTCAGAACTGAATATCGAAAACTTTGTTGAGAACCCCTCGGTGGAAGAACTGATAATTCAGAACCCAAATAAAGAATGTCTGAAAGAAATAGCAACAAGATGGGAATTAACTTATCCAGCGAAGATTAGTAGAACTGAAATAATTAAACTAATATTGAGTCATATAGATCAGTTAAAGAAAACGGAAGACGAAGGCAGAGAATTTGAACGTTTAGAACAAACAGTTGCAGCCAAATTAGACAGTAGTCCTACGAAGGAGACTCAATTAGACCATCTAGAATATCAGATACTTGAAAGGAAGATGAAGCATGAACTGCAAATTAAGGAACTCGAAGTGCAGCATGATAAAGAACAAAAAACAGTTTCAAAGACAGCACGAACTCGAACTAAAAAGGCTCGAACCATCGACCCCAAGTCAACAAGTGGTTTCAAATTCAAGTAAGTTAGATCTCTTGCAGTACACCAAACTTATTCCCTCCTTCTCAGACGAGAATCCAACCTTATTTTTTCGAGAATTTGAAGAAGTAAGTAAACATTTTTCAATTCCCCAAGCAGACTGGATATGGCTCATTAAGCCCAAGCTGTCCACTAAAGGTTTACAAGTATGTAATAATCTGGAAAATAACACTGACTACGAAACGGTCAAACAGACAATTCTTTCCGCTTATGAAATTTCCACCGAAGGTTATCGACAAGCCTTTCGAAATTCTAACAAACTTTAACAAACTTAACTATCAGACATATATGGAATTCGCGTTAGACAAACTCCGAGCATTAAGAAAGTGGATTAAATCAGCATCAGCAAATAATCTTGAGAAAGTAGTGAACTTGATCGCGTTAGAAGAATTCGTGCGTAAAATTCCTCACTACTTAAAAATTCACATTGTTGACAGGGAGGAATTTGACCTTATGAAAGTAGCCAAATTGATTGATACCCTCTCATTGATCCACAAAAATGTCCGAAAGGACAGTAACCGCCAACAATCTCATGTAAAACCAACTAGTGGTAGTAAAGATGGGAAAATTGATAACCCTAGTTCCCCTGTTTGTTTCTTCTGTAAGAAACCAGGACACATAATTGCAAATTGCCCAGATCCAAAATGTAAAGTAGCTCAAAAGAATATAAAATCTGTAGCTTCCTTTAACCATTCTACTGCCAATTCTGTAGATCCTTTTCAGCCTTTCCGTTCAACGGGAACAGTATCGCTTGGTCCAGACCACGTAGAACACAACCTCCGAATAGTGCGGGGCACAGGAGCAGCACAGTCATTGCTACTTCAGTCAGCGCTGCCGGGAGTCCAACGTAATTATACAGGAGAACATGTATACTTGCAGGACTTCCACAACCCCTTCTCAGTACCTCTGGCAAAGGTGCACCTGAACTGTGGACTCATCAAGGATACTGTCTCCGTAGGAGTAAGTGAAATGGCAACCCTACCTGTCCCTGAAGCAGATTTTATACTAGGTAACGATCTAGCAGGAGAACTAGTCCATCCTCCTTTAATTGTTTCTACTTCTCCCCCACCATATAACCCAACTTCTACCATAGAGCAAACCCAACCCAACCTAATTTCAACCTGTGCTATTACACGATCCCAAGCAAAAGTTAACCAACCAACTCTTACCTCTCTAACCACCCCAACCACCCTGCTTACTCTACCCTCTGAGCTGAGCATCAAAGAGGCTCAACAGAACGACCCTTCCTTAGCTCCCTTGTTTAACAGAGCTATTCCCAAGGAGGATATCCTACATACTCCCTCCTTTTATTTGCACGAAGGAATACTTATGAGATTGTATAAACCTCGTCACCTTTCTGATGATGATACCTGGGCAGAATGTCACCAAATTGTTCTATCTGTTAACTTGAGGACTCAGGTAATAGAGATTGCTCATACAGGACACTCAGGACACTTAGGTATTAAGAAAACTTATTTACGACTCATGTCAGAATTCTTTTGGCCTGGTATGAAAACAGAGGTAAGTAGATTCGTTAAATGTTGCCACACTTGCCAACTAGTAGGCAAGTCAAACGAGTCTACTCCTCCGTATCCCCTTCAACCCATTAAAGTACCTAGTGAACCTTTTCAGAAATTAGTGATTGACATAGTAGGCCCGTTGCCCAAGACCAAGAAGGGTAACCAGTACATTTTAACAGTTCTTTGTCCCACTACCTGGTATCCTGAAGCTTTTCCTTTAAAGAATATTTCTGCTAAGAGTGTAATTAAGTGTTTAACTCACATGTTTACTTCCTTTGGTATTCCTCAGGAAATACAGTCAGATAGAGGTTCCAATTTCACTAGCAAACTCTTTACCCAAGTTCTCAAGGAACTAAATGTTAAACAGTCTCTGTCTACAGCGTACCACCCCGCCAGTCAGGGAGTTCTAGAACGATGTCATCAAACGTTAAAGAATATGCTACGTAAGTTCTGTTGCGAGGAAGACCGTGACTGGGATGAGGGATTGCCTTTCCTCCTATTTACGCTCCGTGAAACACCATCCGAATCTCTGGGTGTTTCTCCCTTTGAATTGTTATATGGAAGGAAGGTAAGGGGACCCCTCAAGGTAATCAAGGACCATATCATATCTTCTTCTACCTCACCTTTACAGTCTGTTAACCAGTATATTGTTTCCCTTAAGGATAACCTAGCCAGAATTCATTCCTTTGCCTTGAAGAACCTTGAGCATGCACAGAGTAAAATGAAGGTTAATTTTGATCAGAAATCTCGTAAGCGAGAATTCAAGGAAGGAGATATGGTTCTTGCGTACATTCCCATCTCTGGACAACCTCTTCAAGCTAAATACCATGGTCCTTATAAAGTTCAGAAAAAGATGTCTGAATATAATTACGTACTAGAAACCCCTGACAGACGCAAAACTACTCAACTTGTTCATGTTAACTTGCTCAAGCCATACCTTGCCAAAATACCACTAGACAGTTCAGCCAAACCATTGCTTTCGCTAAATCACGGTACCAGTAAAATACCTATGTCAACTGACCGTCCACTGGTCCACGAACCGACGTTGCCACATTTCGATCCTCCCACAGTCGGCAACAACAGTGACATCTTGAACAACCTACTTTTGTACCTTAACCACTTGAATCCTGACCAAGCTAAGGGGATTTCTGAAATTATTTCTAGTCACAGATCCTTGTTCCGAGATAATCCTGGCCGTTGTAACCTGACGTCCCATGAGATTCAACTGTATCCAGGAACTTCTCCTAGCCACCAACACCCGTACCGACTACATCCCCAGAAGAAGCTGATAATGAAGAAAGAGGTCGAATATCTCGTGCAGCAAGGTTTAGCAGTTCCCAGTAATTCTCCGTGGGCCGCTCCAGGTGTCCTGGTCCCCAAAGAAAACGGACAAACTCGACTGAGGTTGAGGAATTAATTGTCTATTGATTAATTTTGTTGTTGTAAAGTTATTATATTTGTTTTGTTGACTTTTTGTTATAAATTAAATTAGTTATTTATGTTAACTTCCGTTTGGATTTGCCTTAAGCACATCAAGGCCACAAAGTACGAACCCCTCCTAGACATATTTCCTTATATTCTTGCGGAAGGCATAACAGTGTGTGTGTGTGCGTGTATGTGTGTGTGTGTGTGTATGTGTGTGTGTTTTTGTGTTATTGTGTGTGTCTGTTTGTGTGTTTGTGTGTTTGTGTGTGTGTGTGTGTGTGTGTAAGAAGTACTTACACTGGTGGCACAATTGGAAACGTGTGGGTCTCGCGTTTTCCTATTGCGGGCTCGAGTCCCGCACTCCGATTCCCAGCAGTGACTGTTGCCTGCCCCAATAGTCCAAGGGCATAGGTCAAAGGTGACGGCTTCGGCCGCAGCTACTCAACGGCTCCTGGCGTAGCCCTCACCTTCTTCTTAAAATTTATGAGGAGTTAAACAAGGTTGAGTTTAGCTCTTTGAGCTGAGTGGAAGTTCTCCCTTTAACTGAGTGGAATCGCCAGGCGATTAAGTGTTGTCTCGTAAAAAGAGAGAGGAGGTGCTCAAAGGTACATGATGAATGGCCGCCTGCCCTTATGGCTGAAAAATTGCAACACTGGTGTAGGTGTGCCGGGAACCTATGCCATGTTGCAACACAAGAGCTCATAGTCGAAGGATCTACGCCAGTCGATTATGTTCTGGTTCCCACGCCCCTGCGAAGCTCAGACTAAACTCAAAACTCACAGAACCCTTTCAGTATGATGTCACGCCCCCATCCCACCCCCTTCAGGAGAATGAAATCGTCTGGCGGTAGTCGTAGCCGGGGGAACTTCTGAAGGTATCTTATCATGGCAAAGCGTTATAGAATAATGTTAATTTCTTCATCGTAATAATATCGTTTGATGTCATAAGGAAATATCTAAGAGGATGTCGTCGTAGTGTTCAAAATAGCCTTAACCCCTTCAGTAAGGTCACATCACCTCAAGGGAATGCAATCAAGGTGTCACCGTGTTGAAAGTGACCCAATATCAGATCGCTTTGACCTTTGACCTGTCACACACAGGTCAAACGTAATGAGTGCGATGAAATAATGAAACGACCTCCTTTTCAGGACTTGATGGCCCATTGCAGTGATGAGGTGCCAGCCATGGTCGCGTTCTTTGGCATTGTATGACCGGGGAGGGGAAGGGAGGGGAGGGGAGGGGGGGAGGGGAGGGGAGGGGAGGCGGGTGTACCCAACTTTCATTCCAATTATCGACCGTATTTCCTCCGGCCAGATGGTCGTTATGGAGTAATTAGCCCCTTGACTACCAGAGGTTTCCCTTGGCTGAACGGAATTACCTGGTGGATGCCAGAGTGAAAACCTTTGGATTCGTTTTCGTCAGTGGAAAGGTCGAGATGGATTGAAGTTGATGAGCGCGCCGACAGGAAACAAGACTGGATGCAGAATGGGAAATAAATGAATGAACATATAGATGAATAGATAAATAGATAAATAAATGAGTGAATACATATAAATAAACTAATGAATATATAAACATATGAATAAATAAATTGATAAATTAATCAACAAACTCATAAGTAATAAATAAACAAAAATAAACAAGTAAATAGATAAATTGACAAATCAAAGTGAATTAGGAAATGATTAGGTAATAGAAAATAGAAAACTAGATGAATGTATAATGAATAAACAGGAACTAACTTGCTAACTGACTATTTAGATAAATGAATACGCACGTGAATTGATAGATAAAAATAAGTACATGAATAGATGAACAAATAAATCGATGAAGAAATGGATACATACATGAATACCAATAAGTACATAGGTACATGAATAAATTAATAAAAATACATAAATAAGTAGAAACAAGTTCATAACAGCAATACTTCCTAACATCTTTCAAATAATTTCACTTTTTCGACAATTTTACTCTGACAGGTCAGACCAACCGCTTTCGCAGAATGGTTTGAATTTGTGTGTCTGTGTGTGCGACATTCATATACTGGTTTGTTAACGTTTGGTTAGTGTAGTCGAAAGCGATGTTCCTGATTGGCTGTGGTATCATCATTATGAATCATATGGAGAGGTCACGTGCGCCTCTGAGTCGGAAAATTCTGCAGATCGGAACTGTGTGTAATCATGGTTGGCTTTAATTCTATGTAAATTGCTACAAAGAATGGGAGTCGGCGATGGTCTCTTTCTCTGTCCATTTCTGTTTTTCCTTTTCTAGCTTCTGGCGAGCCAGGGAAGTTTTACTTCTAGAGATGGATACATTCCTACCAGCCAAGGAGTTAGTATCGCAAATGTGTGTCTGTGTGTGGGCGCGTGTCAATATTTTCCTTTTTTTTTTTTACACGCTCGAGATGAAAATGTTAGACACCAAGAGACAAGGTTCACGTAAATGTGTCTGCGATGTGCATCACTGGCGAGACAGCCGATCTCCCGGTTTTTGTCGTCTTCTTTTGGGTCTGCAGACATCGGAAGTCATCTGGACGTGAGGGCTCTTTGCTGCGAACTCACGGCCGACCCGGCCAACCTCGCACGCGTCGGCACGCCTGCAACCATCACACGGAACACCTGTTCGCTCACAAATTACACACACACGCACACACACACACACACACACACACACACACACACACACACACACACACACACACACACACACACACACACACACACACACACACACACACACACACACACACACACACACTAATGCTACACCCACGTCACCGTCACTTCCTCCCACCTCCCACCACACCCACCCGCCATGCAACTCGGCATTCAAACAAAATCAAGCCCATCAGAGCGCCGAGAACTGACCGATACAAGAACAGTGCCATTCCATCCATTGTCCGCACAATAAACTCATCATAAATTTTAGACTAAGCATATCACTCTAATAATTACTATATTACTCATAAAAGTGCCCAATTGTATTATTGTCAGTGTATCACTGCTATCTCAATAAACCTATCATTATTTTATTATTATTATTTATTTTTTTATTTATTATTATTTATTATTACACACACACACACACACACACACACACACACACACACACACACGCACACACGTACACACACACGCACACACACACACACACACACACACACACACACACACACACACACACACACACACACACACACACACACACACACACACACACACACACACACACACACACACACACACACACACACACACATTTTCTGTATGTATGTCACACGTGTGCATTCCTACCGACCTACTTTCATGCCTGTTTACTTTAAAGGGAATGTTGTTGTTCCAGCATTTGGTAATGGGCGAAGATCTAATTATGTGAGGCATTGGATTTCCTTGTTTGTTTCTGTTATCAGTTTTACAGAAGGTACTTTTTTCTTCTTGCAGAAGCTTACAGTTGTCTTTTTTATATTCATTTTTTTTTCATGGTATGATTACGTAATTGGAGAACAAGTCCAGGCTGTGAATGATATTTACATAAGATTGTTATGAATATATTGTATGAAAATGGTAGTTGCTGATGTTTCGCTTATTGAAGCTTTTCCAAGTACATAGTCGTGATACATATGAACGAGATTAGAGAAGAAGATCGGGGGAGTGAAGGTCATTGGAGACTAGGAAAGGTTGAAAAAATGGAAGGTTAAAGAGAGGATGGATCAATTTTTTTTTTTTTGTACAGGAAAGGTTAAAGAGAGGATGGATCAATTGGCTTGGTAAAGAAAAGGTTAAAGAGAGGATCGATCAATTGTCTTGGTCCATGAAAGGTTAAAGAGAGAATGGATCGACTGTCCGGGTATGAAAAGGGTTAAAGAGAGGATCGATCAATTGTCATGGTCCAGGAAAGGTTAAACAGAGGATGGATCAACTGTCCAGGTATGAAAAAGGTTAAAGAGAGGATCGATCAATTGTCTTGGTCCAGGAAAGGTTAAAGAGAGGATGGATCAACTGTCTGGGCATGAAAAAAGGTTAAAGAGAGGATCGATCAACTGTCTTGGTCCAGGAAAGGTTAAACAGAGGATCGATCAATTGTCTTGGTCCAGGAAAGGTTAAAGAGAGGATCGATCAATTGTCATGGTCCAGGAAAGGTTAAAGAGAGGATGGATCAACTGTCCGGGCATGAAAAAGGTTAAAGAGAGGATTCATCAGTTATATTGGTGTAGGAAAGGTGAAAGAGAGGATAGATCAATTATCTTGGTGCAAGAAAGGTTAAAGACAGGATGGATCAATTGTCTGAGTACAGGAAAGGTTAAGGAGAAGATGGATCACTGATCTGGGTGCAGGACATTAGTACACTGTCGCTGAACAAAATGAAAAAGAAAATAAGATTGGAGGGCAATTGACCGCCAAGGTGCCGTCCTCGCATATTGTTTTTGTGAAGATATTATTTATCTTTATATATGAGGCGGATATGTTTAACATTGATACATTGTGTGTCTAAAGATTTGTTATGGTCCCAATCTAAATGGATGGTAAGCACCCAAAAATAATAATGAAAAAATACATAATTTCTTTAAAAACAATTTTAAATTCTTCCTTATGCAGTCTATATGTTTACACAAAATAATTTTGTGTATCTGAAGATTATTACAGACGAAGCGACTGAATACGATTTGATCAATTCGAAGTAAAGACATTGTCGACAAGTTCGATTCAAAAAATCTTGAACCCGAATACAATGTTGACACTAACAAGCACCTGAGGTCAATTCTCAGAACCTTCCAGGAAAACCAGACGGATATCAGGAGTATTGTAATCCTCCTCCTTAATAACGAAATAACTAGATTTTCTTAAGACGAGTTTCGAGCATGTGGGAAGACGTCGTCGTTGTATACAATAACCTGAGAGATGCATTGTCTCCCTATATCCCATAATTATTGGATATCCGCGCCATCTCTCATTCAATTGAACAGTCCTGCCGGCGGCGGAATTATCGGCAAAGTATGACCAGGGTCTTTTCCCTAATTAGGCCTTCGATGGATCAAATTCGTACGCCCTTCGGCAAGACGGGTGGAGGAAACTGACGTACGCTACTATGTGGGAAAGGAACAAGAAGTATTTCGTGTGTGTGTGTGTGTGTGTGTGTGTGTGTGTGTGTGTGTGTGTGTGTGTGTGTGTGTGTGTGTGTGTGTGTGTGTGTGCGTGCGTGCGTGTGTTTATATGTGTGTGTGTATGTGTGTATATGTGTGTTCATATGTATATGTATATATGTGTGAATATGTGTATGTACTAGTGTATGCATATGTGTGTGTATATATGTGTGTGTATATATGTGTGTGTGTATGTGTGTGTGTGTGTGCGTGCGTGTGTATGTTTATATGTGTGTATGTGTGTGTTCATATGTGTATGTATATATGTGTGAATATGTATGTACTAGTGTATGCATAAATGTGTGTGTATATGTGTGTTCATATGTGTATATATATGTGTGTGAATATGTGTATGTACTAGTGTATGCATATGTGTGTGTATATATGTGTGTGTGTATGTGTGTGATTCACCATGGTCTTGGATCACGCGTTGGTCGTGACCTACTCTGACCTCAGCCTCGTCTGTGGTCCGAAACTGTTCATATATAAACGCAGGAAACGATGTCTACGGTATGTCATTGCACTGACGATACCTGGTTCTGTGTGAACACAAAATCGACTTTAGTTGATTTACTTAAACGTGTAATTATCTTTTATGGAACCAGGAGATATATTTTGTTTCCACATTTTTTTCTATTCCATTTTCATGTGAATCACCATGGTCTTGGATCACGTGTTAGACTCGTGAGCGACAGCTATTTCTCACCCAGAAGAGAGCTCAGATCTCATATATGACCAATCTATGGGTAATGCTGTGACTTTACACGCACACACACACACACACACACACACACACACACACACACACACAACTCCCCGCCCACGGGAGTTAGAGTAACGACTTGCAGCGCAGCGATACTGAAATTATTTCAGCCCTGGGCGGGATTCGAAGCCATACCGCCGTAGTGGCGGCCGGGAACTCTACCAATTTCGCCATGTGAGTGCCTGTGTATTCATACACATGTGACTGTGCATAATTAGTACTTAAATCTATTTTCATTCATAATACATTTATTCAATATAGAAAATGGACAATAAATACGATCCTATGACTCCTGGTTTACCACATTTAGAAAGGCCACGAAAAAAACAGAAATATGTCATTTGTTTTAACACTCCGATTCCATTTAAGACTTCGCTTTCTCTTCCTAGTCACTTGTTCCCCTCCTCCTCCTCCTCCTCCTCTTCCTCTTCTTCCCCTCCTCCTCCTCGTCCTCCCCTTTCTCGTCTTCTTCCCTTCCTCCTCTTCTTCTTCCCCCTCTTCCTCCTCCTCTTTCCCCCTCTTCCTCCTCCTCCTCTTCTTCCCCTCCTCTTCTTCCCCTCCTCCTCCTCTTCTTCCCCTCCTCCTCTTCTTCCCCTCCTCCTCCTCTTTTTCTCCTCCTCCTCTTCTTCCTCCTCTTGTTGCCTTCTTTTTCTCTTCCTCTACCTTCCTATTTCTCGTTACTTGTGTTATTACTTATCGTTTGAGAATTTCTCTTCTTCCTTTCCTCTACTGTTAATCGCCCTCCCCTCCTCCTCCTCCTCCTCCTCGGTCTCCGACTCCACCTCCTCCTCCTCGGTCTCCGACTCCACCTCCTCCTTCTCGGTCTCCGACTCCACCTCCTCTTCCTTTTTCTCCTCTTTCTCCCCTCTCACTCCTCTTCCACCCCTTTTCCTCTCACTCCTCTTCCACACATTTTCCTCTCTCTTCCCAATCCTCCCCCTCTTCCTCCCCCTTCCTTTCCCCCCTACTCCTCCTCTTCCTTCTCTCCTTCCTCTTCCTCCTCCTCGTCCTCTTCCTCCTCCTGCACTTCATGTAGATTTGACACTACCTCACTCGGGGTCACATTCCTATGTAGCACACCTTTTGTTTGCCACAATTCAACTTCGATGAGATCTGGTCCTGCTGGTGGAGGCTTTCATTCCGAGCTTCGACATGAAGCTTCTGATTCCTGAATTTATTTCAACACAGCCAAAATCCTCTTTTTTTTCCTCTCTCTCTCTCTCTCTCTCTTTCTCTCTCTCCCTCTCTCTCTCCCCCACCCCCCTGGCGCAATGAACGCCAGATTGGACAGAAATATCAGCTTCCTCGTATAAGAAGGATTTCCGTTCGATATGTAAATGTATTAGATTCTCTTATTTGTTGACGTGTCTTAAGCATGTATTAATCTGAGATAATGTAAAGATATATGTGTATATGTTTGCTAGTGTGTGTATATTACTTTACGTACAAGTGTAACCCATGTCGTATTTAAAATATGCAAATGATCTGTTCTTATATTCGTTCTCCATATAGATAGTGATTTTATATGAGCGAAATGGCATCAGTATAAGAAAACCTAAAGATGAATTTGCATAGATGCTGAATATTATCGTACTAAGATAAAGAAAAACGCAAGAACCTGCAGACATGCACACACACACACACACACACACACACACACACACACACACACACACACACACACACACACACACACACACACACACACACACACACACACACACACACACACACACACACACACACACACACACACACACACACACACACACACACACACACACATATTCGTGTGTATGTATATTATGTGTGTATTTGTGTACATGTCTGCGTGCTTACCTGTACATGAATATGGCCGAGTATTAGCAATAACAAACTCTAATTGAGTTGTGTTTCAGAGCAAAAGCAATTTTAACGAAAATAATCTATATTAATGAATCCCATTACCATATGCAATATCATACAATTCTGGATTTTTTTTTATTCTATTTCATTGTTATTCATTTATATCTCTATACTACATTTCTTATCAACTTGGTACATGATAGTTCAAGATTTTTTTTTACCTGTTCACACTATCGGTGTCAATCACCGCGGTTCAAACCGCTGTGCCTTGATGACGTTTAAACACAACCGTGCTGTTCTCCCTTGACTATGCGGTACCGCCGCGGTTTCCGCACGGTTTTCGCGTCGTTCAAACCGCTAGTGTGATCAGGGTCTTTTTCTTCACATGCTCCTCCTCATTGCCATAAGCCACCAGAAAGTAAAACATCCCTCGCTCTATTCCTCTAAATCCTCGACATATATTTTCTATCTAACTATAACTATAAGAAATAACATCACATTATCAACAAGATGTAATCCTCTTATATAGAGAACAATAAGTAAACAAACTTTATACACTATTGACTTTGCACTCTGATCTGGAACGGAAATATACGGTATATATATTTTTCTTTTATGTAAAGCTATTTTCTAAGACTCCTAGTTTAGACTCACTGTTCTAACAATTGACTCTTGAAAGTATTTATTTCACACTACTAACATCAAATCCACCCTTAGCATCTGTATACCTGTGTACTTAGTGTGTATATCTAGGTACCGATTTCTCACGTATCTAGATGTCTATATATCTAGGGGTGAATTTGTTTAACTATGTATCTGTGTATCTATGAAATCTATGTACCTCTATATCTAGAAAAAGTTGTAGAGCCTACGGCAGGAGACGCTGAGTAGCTGCGGCCGAAGGCGTCACCTTTGCCCCCAATTAAGCGCTTTAGGGACTCGGAAAGAAGTGCGGGATTCGAACTGGGATAGGTGGTAGGTGATTTTCTGAAACTAGAACGGACGAGCACGTGCAAGAAGGACGTCGGAGGGAGTCGTCTCCTTGCCGCCCATCTTTACATCACGTCTCATCACGTCTTATCACATCATATCCACTACATATCACGTCCTATCACGTCCACTTACGTCCCCTTACGTCCCGTCACGTCCACTTATGATCCATTACGTCCCATTACATCCTATCACGTCTTATTACGTCCCATCACGTTCCGTCACGTCCACTTACGTCCCATCACGTCCCCTTCCGTTCCATTACGTCCCGTCACGTCCTGTCACGTCCTGTCACGCCCATTTATGCTCCATTACGTCCCATCACATCCTATCAAGTCCTGTCACGTCTCATTACGTCCCACCATCTCGTCCCATCACGTTCCGTCACGTCCACCCCATCCCATCATCACGTCCCATCACGTCCAGTCACGTCCCATCATCACGTCCCATCACGTCATCACGTCCCATCATTACGTCCCACTATCACGTCCTCACGTACACGTCCCATTCACGTCCATCAACGTCCCTTCATCATCACGTCCCGTCACGTCCACATCTATCACGTCCCATCATCACGTCCCATTATGTCCCATTGCGATTCATCACGCCAAGTGATCATCTCCAATCCTCACGCCCCATCATCATGTCCTTCATCACGTCCCAGCACAACTTTACGTCACGTCACATCACGTCAAATCACAACACATCACGTCCCATCATGTCTTATCATGTCCCATTACATCTCATTACGTTCCATTACGTCTAATCACGTCCAGTCATCACGTCCCGTCATCACGTCCCTATCACATCCCATCATCACACCCCACCACCACGTCCCATTACGTCTCATCACGTCTCATTACGTCCCATCATCTCGTACCATCACGCCTGATCATGTCCCACCACACCCCAATATCACGTCTCATCACACCGCATCACGTTCCATCACGTCCCATCATCACGTCCCTTCTTTACGTCCCGTCACGTCCCAGTATATTTCATCACGTTCAATCATCACGTCCCATCATGTCCCATTAAAACATCACATCCTATTACGTTTCATCACATCCAATCATCACGTCTATCATGACGTCCAATCATCATGTACCATCATCACGCCCTGCACCACGTCACATCCCATCACGTCACATCACGTCCCATAACATTCCAATACGTCCCAATGTCACATCACATAAACGATATTTTAGATTCAGAAATTCCTAGATAAGGAGGGTGGCATGCTTTAGATTTTTTTTTTTTTTTACTTGGCATGGGCTCTTTGAAGTTATCATAG
>NC_134804.1:295000-312500 GCF_046742065.1 Oratosquilla oratoria | reverse complement strand
TGGCGTGGGCGTTGGCGTGGGCGTGTGTGTACCCGTCTATGGTGGCGCTCCCGTCGCTGGAAAAGTTGGTGTGGGAAGCAGGATGTAAGGTAGATGAGGCTGGTCTATGAAGAGTGAGAGGAGGCGATGAGCGATAGAGGCTGTAGATGAAAGAGATGCCTCCTTTGAGGTCCGAGAGTCCGTATATACAGTCAGTGACATAAGTTCCTCGATACTTTCTATTTATATACCATCTATACCTCACCCCAAAGAAAAAAAAAAGTAGACGTAGGAATAAGGAAAAAAGGGTTTTATTTGTACCTAGGAAAAGGCTGGTTTTTGCTTGCGCCTTTTTCGGTATTTATAAGTCGAAGCTTCTTTCAATGAAGATCTGTGTGAATAGTGTAGATGAAGTTATGTTCAACACTGTATGGATGGGTTGGCATTGTCTCACGTTTCTTTACAATTCGTTCGGGAAAATGGATTATTTCTCATACTTGAACGAATATTTTTGAAGGGGATGGACATTTATATCCCTACTGTATGTGTGGGTAGTGGCTTATTAAAGGGAGGACGTTGCAGGGATAAAGGGAGGTGGAGAAGGTTGAGGAGGTATAGGAGGTGGAGAAGGAAGAGGTGAAAGAGGTGGAGGAGATGGAAGGTGTGGAAGAGGTGGAGTAGGTGGATGAATTGGAAGATGGAGAGTAGCTCTCAGAGGTCAAGTTATTCTGAAGATGAATTGACGCAAGTTGAGGCCTGCAATGATGCAGGCAAGATCATAAAGTTTGTCAGGTCGGGTTATTGAGGGTGAAATATTGACCCATGTATGCATAGAAGGATTTCTTCAAAGTTTAACAAATTCAAAACAAAATTTTGATACATACATAATATATACATACATATATGTATGTATATATGTATATAGGTATATGTATATGCGCATATATGTATATATATGTGTATATATACACGTATATATATATATATATATATATATATATATATATATATATATATATATATATATATATATATATCACGTAGAAACCACTGTTGGAGTAGAAAAGACTGGAAACGGGGAATCTATATATTTCGATTGCAAACTGCAATCCTTTTCAGTAGATACAATTCAGAGAGAGAGTGTGTTACTTAAGTAGCAACCTTGACATAAGAAGGGGGGACATGGGATGAGGTCGCTACCCTCGGCTCGCATACGGAGCGAGCCGAAGGTAGCGACCTCATCCCATGTCCCCCCTACTTATGACAAGGTTACAACTTAAGTAACACACACTCTCTCTGAATTGTATCTACTGAAGTGGTTTGCAGTTTGCAATCGAAATATATAGTCTTTTCTACTCCAACAGTGGTTTCTACGTGATTGACAAATGTGTGATTACATTTTTCACCTGTAATATATATATATATATATATATATATATATATATATATATGTATATATATATATATATAAACATGTATATATATTTATATATATATACACATGTATATATTTGTATATATGTATACATGTATATATGTATACATGTATATACATGTATATATATGTATATATATATATATACAGTATATATATATATATATGTATACATGTATATGTATGTATATATATGTATACATATATGTATATGTATATATATATATGTATACATGTATATATATGTATATACATGTGTACATGTATATATATGTATACATATATGTATATATGTATATATATGTATATACATATACATATATATATATATATATATATATATATATAATATGTATGTGTGTGTATGTGTGTATTAAAGAATGATGTGTGACTTGGCTCTGTAGGGATATCACTAAAGTTCCTGTGAAGTGTTGTCCCCACGAAGTATCAGAGGTTTATATTCCTTGTGGATAGCGGGAGACCAGAGAAGTCGAAAACGGGAAAGAGGAGGAAGAGAGAAAAAGAGGGGAGATAGAAGATAAGAGAAACGTGGAGGTAGAGAGGGTGGGAGAGAGGAAAGGGGATGGCAGAGAGAGGGAGGGATAGAAAGAGAGAGGGAGGAAAAGAGAGATAGGGAGAGAGAGGGGGAAGGAGAGAGAGAGGGGGGAGGGAGAGAGAGATGGGGAGGGAGACAGAGAGGGAGAGAGAGAGAGGGAAGGAGGGAGAAAGAGGGAGAGAGAGAGCGGGAGGGAGGGAGAAGAGAGAGGGAGACAGACAGGGAGGAAAAGAGAGCGAGACAGGAAGGAAGAGAGAGAGAGAGAGAGAGAGAGAGAGAGAGAGAGAGAGAGAGAGAGAGAGAGAGAGAGAGAGAGATAAATGGGGGCAGAGAGAGTGGGGAGAAGGGAGAGAGAGCTGGAGGGGAGAGAGAGGGGGAGGGGAGAGAGAGGGGGAGGGGAGAGAGAGGGGGAGGGGAGAGAGAGGGGGAGGGGAAATAGAGGGTGAGGGGAGAGAGAGGGGGAGGGGAGAGAGAGGGGGAGAGAGAGAGAGAGAGAGAGAGAGAGTGAGAGAGAGAGAGAGAGAGAGAGAGGTGAGAGAGAGAGAGAGAGAGAGAGAGAGAGAGAGAGGAGAGAGAGGGGGAGAGTGAGAGAGAGGGGGGAAAGAGAGAGAAGAGAGAGAGAGGAGAGAGAGAGAGAGAGAGAGAGAGAGAGAGAGAGAGAGAGAGAGAGAGAGAGAGGAGAGAGAGAGAGGAGAGAGAGGAGAGAGAGAGGAGAGAGGAGAGAGAGAGTGAGGAGAGAGGAGAGAGACAGAGAGTGAGAGGGAGGGAGAGAGAGAGTAAGGTGAGAGTGAGAGGGAGGGAGAGAGAGAGTAAGGTGAGAGTGAGAGGGAGGGAGAGAGAGAGAAAGAGGGAGGGAGAGAGAGATGGAGGGGAGAGGGAGGGAAAGACTGAGGAAGAGGAAGGAGGGGAGGGGAGGAAGGTGGTGGATAGAGAGAATGGGCGATAAAGAAAAAAAAAAAAAAATCTCGTCCAGAGTCTAAATGGAGGGCGATTTTGGAAAACCGCCTCTGGGCTTTTGAATAACTCATCTGCAGAAATGGATTGCCAACGGCTCTGCCGAGTTGGCTTAGGCCCTCAACGTGGCCATCGGCTACTGGAAATTTTGACCAAAAAACGGCTACTACTCTTCTTCTTTAGCTTTTCTGTTTCACTTTCATAAGACGCATTTCACTTTTGTTATTTTATTAATGTAATTTTTTTTTTTTTTTTTTTTACGTTTAGATTGATGTTTGCTGGTGTGCTTTTAGTATATTGTTGAAGATGCAGATGTAGATTGTTTCTTCTTTTTATTAAAATAATTTTATTATAAATTTTCAGATTATCGGGATTATGTCGCATTTGAGGGCAAATCAATTATATGATTTTGAGCCAAAATATTATATATTATTATATGATTATTATTTTTATCTACATTGTACTAGTCTTCTCTACTACATATATTTATCATTTATGATTTATCACTATTTATTATTCAATGCATTCAAAAGGCAATATTCTATACATTCCATCCAACATTTTCTGATTTTGTTCACGTGCGAACTTCACAAACATGACACACTATGTGAAATGATCACCCTACACACACACACACGCACACACACACACACACACACACACACACACACACACACACACACACACACACACACACACACACACACACACACACACACACACACACACACACACACACACACACACACACACACACACACACACACACACACACACACAAAGGATTACAAAGGCGGAGCATGCCGACAGGAGACCTTTTGATCCATATCTAGGTCGGATAAAAAAAAAAAAATATGGTAAATTAAAACTATAATAATGTAAATAACAAATAAAATACATAAATAAATGCATAGGTATAGTTGAATAACAAACAAACAGGTAAATAGTAAATGATAATAAATTGACATAACTAATAATAAATGAAAATCAGACAGACAAATTATAAAAAAAAAATATATAATAATATAACATAAATTATAATCATTACAGCATCTTACTTAGGTATTTATCTAAATGATTCTTAAAGCTTCGAACTGAACTACATTGCACTACCTGTGCAGGAAGTTTATTCCATTCATTAACTACACGGTTGGCAAAGTTGTTTCTACCTACTTCCAAATTGAATCTATTTCCGGACAGTTTGAGACCATTGTTTCTTGTCTGATTCTCATTCAATGTGAAAATGTTGTCACTTTTGATGTCAATTCCCTTTAGAATCTTAAAGACCTGTATCAAGTCACCTCTGAGTCTACGCTTTTTTAGGGAAAACATATTTATGTGCTTAAGTCGATTTTCGTATGATTTATTTTTGATATTTGGAATCAGTTTTGTGGCTCGCCGTTGTACTTTTTCCAGTCTGTCAATGTCTTTAATGAGATTCGGTGACCATACGGAAACAGCATATTCCAAATGTGGACGAACTAACGATTTATATAGCTTGTTAATGAGTAATGGACTTTTGGAATCAAAAGATCGCGCAAACAATCCCAGAATCTTATTTGCTTTCTCAGAGGCTGAAATACACTGCTTGGATGATTTGAGGTCGTTACTGATAATTACGCCGAGATCTTTTTCACTATCCACTTTTGTTAACGAATTTCCAAATAACTTGTAATCGTACTTACTGTTATTTTTACCTATGTGCATTACCTTGCATTTACTTGTGTTAAATTTCATTAGCCACTTTTCAGACCATTGCTGTAATTTATCTAAATCTTCTTGAATATCTAATTGGTTTGAGTGATCATTTGCCACTCCGCACAGTTTTGTATCATCAGCAAATTTGGAAACAGTAGATTTTAGTCCATGGTCTATATCATTTATATATACTATGAATAGAAGTGGCCCAAGAACGGAACCCTGAGGAACTCCACTTGCAACACTTTTCCATCCAGAAGTTTTTCCATTTAAAAGAACTCTCTGTTTTCGACCATTCAACCAATTACTAGTCCAACCTAATAGGCTACCACTTATTCCATGCAAAGCTAATTTAGTAAGTAGTCTTTCGTGTGGGACGGTATCAAAAGCTTTTGCAAAGTCTAGATATATTAAATCTATATTGTTTCTTTTGTCATAATTCGAGATAACTGTGTTGTAGAATTCGAGTAAGTTAGTCACGCACACACACACACACACACACACACACACACACACACACACACACACACACACACACACACACACACACACACACACACACACACACACACACACACACACACACACACACACACACACACACACACACACACACACACACACACACACACACACACACACACACACTCGGTGGTACAATTGGTAGAGCGCTGAAATGGGAAGCAGAAGTGCTTCTAGTACCCAGTTCGAATCCTGCCCAGGGCCGAAATTATTTCGGTATCGCTGTGCCTCGGGTCGTACTCTGACTCTCGTGGGCGGGGAGTTGGGTGTGTGTGTGTGTGCAAGGTCATAGCATTACCCATAGATCGGACCTACGAGCTCTGAGCTCTCTTTCAGGAGGGAAATAGCTGTCGATCACGAGTCCAACACGTGATCCAAAGACCAAGTGAATACACACACACACACACACACACACACACACACACACACACACACACACACACACACACACACACACACACACACACACACACACACACACACACACACACATGTATATATATATATATATATATATATATTTATATATATATATATGTGTGTGTGTGTATATATATATATGTATATATATATATATATATATACATTTATGTATGTGTGTGTGTATACATATACATATACATATACATACATATATACATATACGTATACATATACATATATATATATATATACATATACATGTATATATATGTATATATATGTATATATATATATATACATATATACATATATATATATATATATATATATATATATATATATATATATATATTCATATATATATATAAAATTCACTCTACCTCTCTTTGTCTGAGGGAAGGCAGGTAGACAGGTAGAAAGGCAATAGCAAATTGACACAGAAAGGCAGGCAGGCCGGCAAAAATAAGCTGTCAGGCATAGTGACAGTCACAAAGCCACATGCAGGCAGGAGCAGGAAGGATATTTTGTTTGTAAATATAAGATGACCTTAGATTGAATGTTTATTTAAGCCAGTCAGAAGACTCCCTAGTCTGGTCTTGCTATGAGGACTCTGTAAAAAAAAAAAAAAAAAAAAAAAGTCAGAAGACTCCTTAGGTTGGTCTAGTTATAGTAGTAAATTGGTAAAATCCCGTAAGGGTGCAGCAGGAAGACTCATTTGGAATCATCAGTCGTTTTTCACGCCTTTAGCAATAAAAAAACGTAACATTAACCACACGTGTATGAATTCGTGTGATTTGTGTTCTGATCTGTCAGTTGAATTCTTATCAAAAGATAAACAACATTTCCTATGTTGAGGTATGAGTCACTTATATATAATAAATTACTACATACTCGGCTTATCTATTGATACTTAAAGATTCATTCTTTGGAGTAAAATAGG
This sequence comes from Oratosquilla oratoria, assembly GCF_046742065.1. Lineage (NCBI taxonomy): Eukaryota > Metazoa > Arthropoda > Malacostraca > Stomatopoda > Squillidae > Oratosquilla > Oratosquilla oratoria. Next base: position 305,993 of record NC_134804.1, on the reverse strand, counting down.
CCAGTTGGTTATACCCTCAAGAGGAATATTTAAAAGGTAGGTCATTTTGTTTGTTTTTGATAGATTTATATAGAATATTGTCATGTATGGAAAAGATGCACTTTGTGCTAATACTAATATGATTGATGAGGGTGATTCGATTTAGCGTCGCGAACTCTCACCTATCAGGAGGATATGACGATGCCCCTTACAGGGGACCTTGTATTGTGGAATCTAATGAACTATGACATTGGTCCAACTCGTTGGTGACAAGGTTCGAACTGCCGTCACCTCGACCTCCGCCGCAAGTAGCGACGCTCTAACTCACTCTACCAGTGGCATAATAGTGTGTGTGGTTCTTGTATTTTCGCAGTCACGTGTTCGAGCTTCGTGTTTCTTTCCAATTGTCAGCAATGAGGGTTACCTAACTCAATATTCCAGGTACATAGAGCTAAGTTCCTAGGTAGCTAATGGATTCAAATTGGAAAAATTTAGATTTCAGAAGGAAATAGTTAACAATTGGTTTACTAATAGGGTATTTAACGAATGGAATAGACTTAGTAACCATGTAGTGAGCGCTGAAACTATCGGTTGTTTTAAGAAACGGTTAGACAACTTTATGTATGGGGATGACAGGTGGTAATGGACATGGAACTGCCTAATGTAGGCCTTATGGTCTCTTGCAGTCCCCTTTATTCTTATGTAAAACGAAAGATACTGGATGGTAGATGGCAGTCACTTTCACCCCCAGAGTATTAGATCATGGGAGCTTCTGATCCTTATGATCCGCAACGATGGTACAGTCGGTAGCGTTGTTGTTTTGCATTCTGAGACACACACACCCTTTGATGGCTATGAGGGATCTGTAATAGGTCGGTTGCAATTTATTTATTTGTTTATATATTTGTTTATTTATCTATTCATATTATTTTATCTATCTGTTTTATTTGTGTATTTATTTATTTATCTATCTTTATTTATTTATTTTATTTTATTTTCTATTTTATATATTTGTTACATATTTTTATTTGTTAATTTATTTATTTGTTCATTTTATTGTTATCATTATTATTATTACTATTATTGTTATCATTTTTATTATTATTTTTATTTGTTTATTTATTTATTCTTTTTCATTTATCCATTTTAATATATATATATATATATATATATATATATATATATATATATACATGTATATATATATATATATTTTGAGACATTCTGACAGGTTGATGTAAGCGGAATAGGAAACACAGTAGTCTTAGTCTTGAGTTTATTCCTGACTAGTTTCGCAGGTATGCTTTTTCAAAGGAATATGTGTACAAACGGGCTGTGGGCATTATATTCATGGGGTGGACCTCACCACCTCTCCGAGTTACCATAGTTGGTGGCGAATGTGAACATCACACTGTGGCTCACGTAACAATGAAGACATTTTTACAATTAAATATGATAACACTAATACCAAAGAAATTATTAATAGAAAATGTAACAATAGTAATGATAACGATGAAGATAAATATTTAAATATTTTTATTTTTATTATTGTTTTTATTATTATTACTTTTATTTTATTGTTATTATTTCCTGTATTGATACTATCATTTTTGTTATTATTGTTAATATTATTATTTAAATATTTATCTTCATCGTTATCATTTTCTATTAATAATTTCTTTGGTATTAGTGTTATCATATTTAATTGTAAAAATGTCTTCATTGTTACGTGAGCCACAATGTGATGTTCACATTCGCCACCAACTATGGTAACTCGGAGAGGTGGTGAGGTCCACCCCATGAATATAATGCCCACAGCCCGTTTGTACACATATTCCTTTGAAAAAGCATACCTGCGAAACTAGTCAGGAATAAACTCAAGACTAAGACTCCTGTGTTTCCTATTCCGCTTACATCATATATATATATATTGTCATAGTTCGAATAGTACTGAGAATCTCCGCAGAGATGCGAGCGCGTAATTGGTGACTTGTGACACACTGCTCTGTGTTTGTTTGTTATTGTTTGTCTATTATTTGATTGATTATCACATATTATTTATCTGCCAATTTATTATTATTTACTATTTACCTGTTTCTTTATTATTTAATTTTACCTGTCTATTTTTAAATTTATCTTATTATTATTTATAATATAATTTTTGTTTATGTATTTATTTATTTTATTATTATTTATATTATCATTTTTATTTATTTATATATTTTATCATTATATTATGATTATATTTGTTTATTTATTTATTTTATTATTTGTGATACTATAATCTTATTTATCTATTTATTTTATTACTATTTATAATAATGAATCTTTATATATTTATTTGTTTATTTATTTATTTATTTTAGTATTTTTTATAATCTTATCAAGGGAACCATGATAAGAAATTAGGGCGCCATTACCAGCTGTTACAAAAGTCGTTAATTTCTATATAATGTGAAGAATCGGTATATAAACAAAATTCCATTACTCTCTCCTGGCAGAAGAAATATAAGGTAAGGGGAGGCGACCCAACGTTGGCCTAAAAAAAAAAAAAAAAAAAAAAAAAGGGGGCTCGTCGCAAGTGACAGAGCTCTGCCCTACCATAGGTTTTTCACTTTCCAGTAGTTAGTTTTTATTAATTTTCAATACTAGGGTGAAAGGGCCTCTGAAAGGTTTGCCACTGTGTAGTTTCAATTCTCCTATGTACAGGACTCTTAAGTGCATTTCTGAAATGCAGAGTAGACTTTCTTATCCTGCTCTGGCGGGGGTTCGAATCCCAGCAGATGAGTTTATTTCCAATTGTCAATATGACACAAACAAATATATATAAATATATATATATATATATATATATATATATATATATATATATATACATACATACATACATATACCAAGGCCTTTCTCCCCTTTACCAGGGGGGCAGCCAAAAGGACAAGGCACAAAAACACTCCCACCCATTTCGTCCCCGAAAACACTCCACACCCCTCCACCCTCCCTCCCATCTTAGCACCTCCCAGATGACGGGCCATCCCTGCACCCTGTCCACTGCCCTGGGTCAGAAGCAGTGTCGCAGGACACAGCACATCCACAGCAAGGCCGCTTTATTTAAATCGGCGACCCCCCCCTCTCCGTCCCCCCATATAAAGGAGAGGACGGGGAGAAATCCCTTCGGGCTGCGTCAAAAATTTTTGCTCACACACACTACCTCATCCCCATTCCCCCGTCCAATCCACCTAATGCATCACAACATTTTCCATATACAACCATTCTCCATTCACCCCTGTCTTCTGTCCTCTCCCGTCCTTCCTCAACCGACATTCCCCTCTTCCCCAAAGCCCCCTTCACCCCATCCATCCATCTCATCCTAGGACGTCCCCTCACACATACATACATCTACGCAGACACATATACATTATATATATATACATATATATATATATATATATATATATATATATATATATATATATATATATATATATATATATATTTCTAGGGCACAGGTTTTCACGTAGACAATTTTGATTGAAGTCAACTGCGCTAATAGCTTTGGCTATCTTAAGATTCAAATTCTTCAGTTTGAAGAATATTTTTCTGTCTTCACAGTTCAAAGTGTGAACATAATCATTCATGATTTCAAAATCATGGAGAAGAGGTGCAGTAAAAGGCGCTGCTGAATGCCAATGATTATAAAAACACAATGTAACAGTACAAAAGCTGTTGACACAAACACCGAAAACTTAAGTCTTTTCGCCTCTCACGGAGGTTTCTTGAGGGTGAGAAGATCTATAAATTCCAAGGTTAACTAGGTCTGCTATCGACGAAGATGCAGGATGGTAAGGGTATTGGGAGAGGTCATCGCAATTCGTGGGATAATGCTATGACCTCTCCCAATACCCTTACCATCCTGCTTTTTAAGGACTGACAGTCGGGCAGAGACCATTATCAGTTGCTTCATCTTCGTCGATAGCAGACACTTTGAACTGTAAAGACAGAAAAATATTCTTCAAACTGAAGAATTTGAATCTTAAGATAGCCAAAGCTACTAGCGCAGTTGACTTCAATCAATATATATATATATATATATATATATATATATATATATATATATGTATATATATATATATATATATATATATATATATGGATGAGAACCGGTGTTGTCCGTCCACCTTACGATAGAGGGTGCAGCTGCGGGCAGACAAGGGTACTATCTCTATCCAGAGCCCCCCTACACCCCAGCCCCTCAAAGCTCTCACGTGCTGGCTCCAAGCGCCACACCCCGGTAAACCGTCTCAGCTGACGGGCCAAACCACGTGAGGGAAAAGGAGTAAACCTTGAAATCCGGAGTGGGGACCCGTAGGCGGTTCAGTGCTACAATTATCACCGTTCCGGCATCTCCTGCAGCCAAACTGACGCAAACGTTATGCTTCGCATTCCTTTGGATTTCGTCAGCAAGGCCGAGAGGGGGATCCTGACGTTTGGGACACCCAGGGTCTCCATATTCAGGCCCAGGCTTCGCGTGAAAAAAAAAAAGGAGAGGGATACTCCAGCCCCACTGTAAAGAGAAGACACAAACCGGAAGTTGTCAGTTTACGGATTGTAAGCCCTTCCAAATTGGCGTACAGGAAGGACGCCACGGGACAACTTTGACGGTGGGAGGGACCATTGAAGTCCTATCGTCCGACTACCACCCACCTCAAGCTGGGCAGCCCCCGGCCAATAAGGTGTCGGTCCGCCAACGTCTGCCGCTCCCGAGGGTACCTGGAGCTTAGTGTTTGTCAAAACATGAAAAACGAACGGAAACCTAGTACCCAACAGACAAAGTATTGTTAAAAAGAAATCATCTATCTTGCGTCTGGCAAGCTGGAATGTCAGGACAATGTGTCCTGGCCTCATCAACGATCTACAACAGGTTGAGGACTCCAGGAAAACAGCCATCATCATCCGCGAACTGGAGAGGCTCAACATTGATATTGCTGCATTACAGGAGACCAGACTCCCATCGAGCGGCAGCCTCAGAGAACGGGATTACACATTCTTCTGGTAGGGAAAGGAACCAGAGGAACTACACATGCATGGCGTAGGATTCGCAGTGAGAAACTCTCTACTGTCTTCAGTGGAACCGCCATCAAAGGGAACACCTCGAATCCTCTCACTTCGACTCTCAACTTCTTCTGGCCCAGTCAACGTCCTTAGCATCTACGCTCCCATATTCAACCCTCCGGCCGAGACCAAGGATGAATTTTATGAGGAGCTTGAGACTACCATCAGAGAGATCCCATCGACAGAACAACTATACCTGCTTGGGGATTTCAACGCTCGTGTGGGAGCTGACCAAGAATCCTGGCCCCGCAGCATTGGCCACTTCGGTGTCGGCAAACTCAATGAGAATGATCAGAGGCTTTTAGAGATATGTTCCTACCACGACCTCTGTGTAACCAACACATTCTTTGCCACCAAGCCTCAACACAGAATATCCTGGTGTCACCCTAGATCACGTCACTGGCACCAGTTGGACCTCGTTATCACCAGAAGACCCTCGCTAAACTGCGTCCTCACAACCTGCAGCTACCACAGCGCTGACTGCGACACCGACCATTCGTTGGTTGGTTACAAGGTGCGTCTTCAGCCCAAACGGATCCATCGCTCCAAGCAGAAAGGTCGTCCACGTATCAACACAGCTAGGGCAAAAATTCCAGGCCTATGTAAGCGCTTTGCTGATTCTACAGAGGAGGCCCTTCGGGACTGCCCCACAAACAGCGCTGAAGAGAGATGGAATCACATTCGTGGAGCCATCTACAACTTCGTCATAGACACCTTCGGCAAGAGAGAGAGGCAGAATCCAGACTGGTTTGAGGCTGGAATCACAAAACTCGAACCAGCAATCGCACCTAAAAGAAAAGCGTTGCTTAACTACAAAAGAGAGCCTTCAGAGAAGACACTCACTACACTCAGGAAAGCTAGAAATGACGCCCAACGGTTGGCACTGCGCAGCGCCAACGACTACTGGCTGAACCTCTGCCAGAGTATCCAGGTCTCTGCTGACTGTGGCAACATTCGTGCCATGTACGACTGCATGAAGAAACCCTTTGGCCCAAGCATTACCAAGATCGCACCTCTGAAGACAGCCTCTGGTGACACTATCACAGACAAAGGAAAGCAGATGGAGAGATGGGCTGAACACCATCAAGAACTTTACTCAAGAGAGAACATTGTCAGCACCGCAGCAGTTGAGAAATGCGAAGCCCTACCACTCATGGAGGAACTAGATGTTCCACCCTCTATTGACGAACTCAGAAAAGCCATCGACTCCCTGGCCAGCGGGAAAGCTCCTGGCAACGACGGCATCACCCGGGAGGTCCTCAAAGCAGGCAAGAGTACCGTTCTACATCACCACCTGCACGAGCTTTTACTCCAGTGCTGGGAGGAGGAAGGAACCGTTCCCCAAGACATGCGTGACACCAACATCATCACGCTCTATAAAAACAGAGGAGACCGCAGCGACTGCAACAACTACCGCGGAATATCCCTTCTCAGTACCGTCGGGAAACCCTTCGCCCGAGTAGTACTCAACCAGTTGCAGAAACTTGCAGAACGCGTCTACCCTGCGGCACAGTCGACTTCAGATCAGAACGATTAACCATTGACATGGTCTTTTCACTAAGGCAACTGCAAGAGAAGTGCCGAGAACAGAGGCGTCCACTTTAAATGGCCTTCATCAACCTTACTTATTTATTTATTTATCATTATTATGATTTTTTCACATCCGACCTAGATATAGACCATATATATATATGTATATATATATGTATATATATATATATATATATATATATATATATATATATATGTATATATATATGTATATACGAGGGGCTTTCAATAAGTAATGCCCCTTACCCCCTTCCAGTTGTCCAATCTAGCTGAAATTTTGCATGTGCAGTGACTTTTATCTCTATGGGTTATGTGGAAAATAAGAGCTTAGATCTAATTGTGTTTTTTTATTTACATGTGTTTGAATTGGGTCAGGTGTGAAATGGAGCCTGTTGAATGCCGAGCTGTGATACGGTTTTTATATTTGAAAGGACGCACACCACATGACTTTTGATGAAATGAAAGAAACTTATGGTGATGATGCCCCATCCTATGACCTTGTAAAACGCTGGCATCGTGAATTCAAACATGGCCGGAACTCTGTGGAAACAGCTCCCAGACCTGGTCGCCCCCCTTCTGCCATCGATGAGGCATCTGTCCGTCAAGTTGAGGCTGCCATTTTGGAAGATCGACGCATTACTATTCGCCAAATAGCCCAAGAGGTCAAGATTAGTACAGATTCTGTAGAAACAGTCCTTCATGATCATTTGTATATTCATAAGGTGTCTGCCAGATGGATCCTCAGGTTGCTCACACCTTTCCAGAAGCAAGAACGCGTCGTGTGCTCGAGGATGAATTTGGAGATGTACCAAGAAGATGAGTCAAACTTTTTTCAAAAAGACTGATTACACAGGATGAAACCTGGGTCCATCACTATGATCCAGAGACCAAAGCCCAGTCAATGCAGTGGAAGCACTTAGATTCATCACCTCCAAAGAAGGCAAGGGTGCAGCCCTCCGCTGGCAAGGTCATGTTCACAGTCTTCTGGGACCAGGATGGAGTAGTGATGAGAGATTTCCTGGCAAAGGGTACCACAATTACAGGAGCCTATTATGCTTCACTTTTGAGGAAATTAAGAGAAACTATCAAAATCAAAAGGCGGGGTAAGATCAGCAAAGGTGTCCTCCTCCTGCAGGACAACGCTCCGGTCCACAACTCGCATGATGTCGCCAGATCAGAAGCACGGGCGTGTGGCTATGAAATTCTCCCCCATCCCCCCCCCTACTCTCCTGACCTTGCACCCTCTGACTTTCACCTTTTCCCAGCCATGAAGTTGTTTTTGAAAGGAAAGCGTTTCCTAGATGATGCAGCCTTGATTTCTGAAGTCACGTCGTGGTTGGAGGACCAAACTGGGGTGTTCTACAAAAACGGTCTCCAGAGCTGCATCAAACGATGGGAGAAATGTGTAACACTGGGTGGTGGTTCCTATGTAGAAAAAGACTAATGAATGTGCCAAGTTTCGTTGCTCTATTGCCATGGGAAATGGGTGAGAGGCATTACTTATTGAACGTCCCTCGTATGTATATATATATATATATATATATATATATATATATATATATATATATATATATTATATATATATATATATATATATATATATATATATATATATGTTAGCCTCCATCGGGTGTCTCGATGTTGACGGCGTAGAATTAAAGTGCATTGTGGTTGCTAGTGTGTGTGTGTGTGTGTGTGTGTGTGTGTGTGTGTGTGTATGTGTGTGTGTGTGCGTGTGTGTGTTTGTACATAATACATAAATATTATATATATATATATATATATATATATATATATATATATATAGAGATATATATATTGTGCTGAGTTAGTTATTAACAGCCCCTTTGTGAAGTGAAGTCTTCTCGTGTGACTACGGCTTTATTGACTCTGCAGTGAGAGTTGAAACAATGAGTTGTTTTAAGAGATGAGATAACTTTGTCATTCATTTACTATACGGTTGACGACGTTGTTTTTACCCACCTACAAAATAACTACTTCCTGACAGTTTGAGATCAATATTTCTTGTCTGATTCGTATTCAGAGTGAAAGTTTCGACATTTTTGGTGCTGTCAATTCCCTTTAGAGTTAACGGTGGTATGCTTGAAAAAATATTTCCTTATGTACATCTTATATATAAATCCTTGGAAGGAAAATATTTACATAAGGAAAGGATTTTTTAAGAATACCACCTTAAGATTCTTAAGGAAAGAAATATTTTTAAGAATACCACCGTTAGTCCTGTGGCATGGTCCTCGCCAGGCAGTTTTATTCAGCTGAGGGGAGCCTCGTTGTCCCAAAACGGATTTTGACCTATTTTAGGCTAAAAAAAATGCGTGTTGGGCTTTAGTCGACTTTAGGCTAAAACACGATACTGTCTTCGCTTTCCATGTTTTCTTAATTGGAAAGTTACTCAGGTTTCCATGGGCTTCTTTATTCGTATTTTTTTCTTTCTTTATTTCTTTTTTTCATTTCCTGTAGATTTCTAATGGGTGCCTTAATATATTTCTTTCTTATTTTTATTTTTTCTCTTTTTCTCTAAATATTCCATGTTTTTTTTTCTATTTTTTTTTTTTCAAAATTTCCTGTTTTTATCCAATTCTTTTTATCGTTTATATACTTCTTTCTATGCATTTTTCATTTCTATTTTCTATTTTTTCCTGTTTTCTTATTTTCTTCACTGTTTGGGCTTGATTTATCGCCTCCAGGTCTTGACATCGCTTCTGGTACGGTACCAAGCTGGAGGAGTTCTCCACCGCGGGGAGGGTGGGCTCGCCCTCCACCTCTGGACGTCGCTCCTGGTACGGTACCAAGACGGAGGTGTCCTCCACTGTGGGGCGACTGGGCTCGGCCTCCAGGACTGGCGACGCCCTCCAGAGTCTCGAGTCGCCCTCGAAGACAGCCTCCATGAGCTGATGTCTTCCTGGAGGCAGGAGGAGGGAGCTTGTTCCTTGGTCACCGAAGAAGAGACGTCGTCATCGTCATCTTCATCGGTGCCGTGTGCCCAGCAAGAGTCGTTTCCTCTGCGACAGAACTTGCAGTGGGTAGGGTTTGGAATGAGCCCATGGTCCTCTGTGTGGGTGCCGTGAGGTCATCCAGCTCCGGTAGTGGGCTTGGGCTTCCTTCTGGGGTTGGACTTGGAATCCTCAGCGGGAGTCTTCGCGACGCCGCGCCGGGACGAGGGGCTTTTCGCAAGTTCTCCTCCAGCAGAGGGCGCCGTCGTTGAACATTTCCTGCCACAACTCACGCCCTCCAAGGCGTCGAGGGTCAGCTGGCGTGACTCCACTTTTCGCATCTCCTCTTACTGCTCATGCTCAGTCAGTCGAGTGGTGCACAAAAGTCGAAATTTCTTGAAGAGGGGTGTAAAACTCGGGGGTCTCTTGATTCCCAAAAAACTATGGAAAAAGGTGACATAATAGTGATATATATGTATGTACCGTGTATGTATATATGTATGCATATATGTATGTATATATGCATGCATGTATGTATATATGTATGTATGTATGTATGTATGTATACTTCATCATCTGCATCACGTAACTGTTACTAACCACATGGATGAAAAAACAGAAATCTTAGTATTACTGCGATGTGCACAATAGAAATAAACATTTGACAAAACATGGTTTGGCTTCCCAAAAGTGTCAAACCTAAAACATTTAGCCTTTCTAATAACAGAAGCATCCAAAAAGGGCAGTTTGTTATATTGATCTACCTCCGTTTTAAATTTAATAGAAGACACTAAATCATTTAATTTAATAAAAAAAAAATCCGAATTAAGATCAGTAGGTCAAATGCATAAAATGGCATCGACATATCGATACCAGATGATTTTACAGGGGAGAATACAAGGTAACATTTCCCTTTCAAAGAACTCCACATACAAATTGCTCGTTGTTTGTCATTCTGTTTTAAAAAGAAACAACACTGAATCCGGTTTTATAAGAATAAATTTTGATAATAACATCAATTTGAGTTTAGGTTTATTCAAACTAGATCATTTCATCATTAATAGGATAATAAAACAGCACCGTGACTCTCAATTGTGCCAAATGTCCCTGTGGACTTTTCGGCTCCATGGGTATCTTTTTTTTTTGTTTTGTTTTTTTATTGTTATTATTATCATTACTGTTTTATTGTTTTATTATTACTATCATTATTTTCATGTGTATATCTGTATGTGTGTATGTATATAGTCTGAAGGTTTTATATGGCTGTAATCTTCCCCAGTTTTCTTATTTCTGTATAAATATATTGTCCTATTTCTCTTTTTTGTACTCTAAAGATGTAATAGACGAGAACGATTAGTATTCCGAACTTTAATTTTCCTGTGGATTTTGCATGATCATTT
>NC_134804.1:262500-290000 GCF_046742065.1 Oratosquilla oratoria | reverse complement strand
TCACATTAGGATGTAATGTCATAGAACAAAATGTCGCAATGGTATATAATGACAGTGGAGGACAAAAGATCACGATGGGAAGTAATGATAGTGGAGAACAAAACATCACGATAGGATGTAATGATAATGGAGGAGAAAATATCATGGTAGGATATAATGTCAGTGATAGTGGAGAACATAATATCACGATAGGATGTAATGGTAATAGAGGAGAAAATATCACGGTAGGATATAATGTCAGTGAAGGACAAAATATAATTTTAGGAAGGGATACCGGACAGAATGTCAATGAAGGCCAAATATCATGATAGGATGTAATGTCGCTAGAGGACGAAATGTCACATTAGGATGTAATGTCATAGGACAAAATATCGTAATGGGATGTAATGACAGTGGAGAACAAAAGATCACGATGGGAAGTAATGATAGTGGAGAACAAAATATCACGATAGGATGTAATGATAATGCAGGAGAAAATATCACGGTAGGATATAATGTCAGTGAAGGACAAAATATAATTTTAGGAAGGGATACCGGACAGAATGTCAATGAAGGCCAAAATATCAAGATAGGATGTAATGACAGTGGAAGACAAAAGATCACGATGGGATGTAATTATAGTGGAGGAAAAAATATCACGTACTTTAATGCTCGTAGTATTAGGAACAAATTTCAAGAAATACAGGCGTATGTCAAAAGCGAAAATCCCGATATGATAGGAAGAACTGAGACATGGTTAAATGGTACAGAGTTCGAAGCTGAATTTAATATTGCGGGATTTAAACACTTTCATCAGGATAGAAACCACAAGAAAGGTGGGGGTGTTCTATTGTACGTTAAAAACAATGTTCATGCTTGTGTTTTAGAGAAAGTGAAACAGGATGCATATGATAGTTTGTGGGTTGAGTTAACCCAAACAAATGAAAAAAAATGAATATAGGTGTAATATATAGGCCAAAGACATTATCATTAGCAGACGACAAACTGTTATTTCAAGAACTGTCTAGTTTCTGCAACCGGGATTTATTGATAATGGGTGATTTCAATTTTACTGTCATTGATTGGATGACCCTTGAACATGGCCATATAGGTAGTCGCTTGATTGATTTTCTTGGTGACAATTACTTAATTCAGCATGTAAAGAGCCCACAAGATATGGAAACTTACTCGATCTTTTGATCACTATCCGCGAAAGCATGGAAACTGATGTAGAAGTCGGTGAATCTGTTGCAAATAGCGATCACAACTTAGTTAGATTCAAACTCCTAAACAATTTTAGCATAGATACTTGTGTTTCTAAAATACCCGATTTCAGTAAAGCTCAGTTCATAGGACTACGTCAGGAGCTTCAGCTTACAGATTGGGAGGCAAAATTAAACGAAAGGCCTGTAGATCAGATGTGGGAAATATTTCAAAATACGCTCACTAAGATGATTCAAACTTACATTCCTTTTAAGGACAGACGTCCCCCAAATCAGGCTCGCCCAAAGTGGCTCGACAAAGAAACTGAAAAAAGTATTGCTAAAAAGAGACAGGCTTATAAGAAATATAAGTGCTGGGGTGCATCTAATGACTATGAAAATTATATATCAATACAAAGAGATTTAAAAAAGACAATAAGAAAAAGAAAACGACAATACGAAATGAACATCGCTGATAAATCCAAAGAGAATCCCAAAGAATTCTATAGTTACATTAGAGATAAAAAGGTTGTTAGGAATCACATTGGTCCACTATTATCTGCTGACGGTCAACTTGAATATTCAAATGAAGGAATGTGTAATATCTTAAACAATTATTTTAGCTCGGTATTCGTAAACGAAACACCTCAAAGTGAATTCCAAACTGAAACATGTGAAAAGTCTGGGGTAAACTTACTCACTACGGTAAATATAACAAAAGAAAAAATTAAAAGGTGTATAGACAAACTCAAAGTTAATAAAACACCAGGGCTTGACGGTTGGCATCCAAGAATCTTAAAGGAAATAAAAAATGAGATTGTTGTTCCATTAGAAATTATTTTCAAGAAATCCATCATATCCAGAGATGTCCCAAGAGAATGGAAGCTAGCTAACGTTACTCCTATATTCAAAAAAGGTGACAAAAAGAAACCAAATAACTATAGGCCTATAATTTTTACTTCAATCGTAGGAAAAATAATGGAAACTATCATCAGAGATGCTATCGAACATCATTTAGAAAGTAATTGTTTGATAAATGATAGCCAGCATGGTTTCAGACGGAAACGTTCTTCCGTGACTAACTTACTCGAATTCTACAACACAGTTATCTCGAATTATGACAAAAGAAACAATATAGATTTAATATATCTAGACTTTGCAAAAGCTTTTGATACCGTCCCACACGAAAGACTACTTACTAAATTAGCTTTACATGGAATAAGTGGTAGCCTATTAGGTTGGACTAGTAATTAGTTGAATGGTCGAAAACAGAGAGTTGTTTTAAATGGAAAAACTTCTGGATGGAAAAGTGTTGCAAGTGGAGTTCCTCAGGGTTCCGTTCTTGGGCCACTTCTATTCATAGTATATATAAATGATATAGACCATGGACTTAAATCTACTGTTTCCAAATTTGCTGATGATACAAAACTGTGCGGAGTGGCAAATGATCACTTAAACCAATTAGATATTCAAGTAGATTTAGATAAATTACAGCAATGGTCTGAAAAGTGGCTAATGAAATTTAACACAAGTAAATGCAAGGTAATGCACATAGGTAAAAATAACAGTAAGTACGATTACAAGTTATTTGGTAATTCGTTAACAAAAGTGGATAGTGAAAAAGATCTCGGCGTAATTATCAGTAACGACCTCAAATCATCCAAGCAGTGTATTTCAGCCTCTGAGAAAGTAAATAAGATTCTAGGACTGATTGCGCGATCTTTTGATTTCAAAAGTCCATTACTCATTAACAAGCTATATAAATCGTTAGTTCGTCCACTTTTGTAATATGCTGTTTCCGTATGGTCACCGAATCTCATTAAAGACAGTGACAGACTGGAAAAAGTACAACGGCGAGCCACAAAACTGATTCCAAATATCAAAAATAAATCATACGAAAATCGACTAAAACACATGAATCTGTTTTCCCTAAAAAAACGTAGACTCAGAGGTGACTTGATACAGGTCTTTAAGATTCTAAAGGGAATTGACAACATCAAAAGTGACAAAATTTTCACATTGAATGAGAATCAGACAAGAAACAATGGTCTCAAACTGTCCCGAAATAGATTCAATTTGGAAGTAGATAGAAACAACTTTGCCAACCGTGTAGTAAATGAATGGAATAAACTTCCTGCACAGGTAGTGTAATGTAGTTCAGTTCGAAGCTTTAAGAATCATGTAGATAAATTCCTCAGTAAGATGCTGTAATGATTATAATTTATCTTATATTATTTGTTTTTGTTTTGTTATCATTTGTCTGTCTGATTTTCATTTATTATTAGTTATATGTCAATTTATTATTATTTACTATTTACCTGTTTGTTTATTATTTAACTATACCTATGCATTTATCTGTGTATTTTATTTGTTATGTACATTATTATAGTTTTTATTGATTGTTTTATTATTAATATGATTTTTTTTCGCATCCGACCTAGATATGGATCAAAAGGTCTCTTGTCGGCATGCTCCGCCTTTGTAATATATATAATATATATATATATATATATATATATATATATATATATATATATATATATACATACATATATATATATATATATATATATAGTATAAATATGTGTACATACGGTATATATATTCATATATATATACACACACTCACATATATATATATATATATATATATATTATATACATACGTATATATACATGTATATATATATATATATATATATATATATATATATATATATATTATATATATATATATATATATATTAGAATAAATATGCAGTAAGTTCTCTTTTAAACATGTTTGGATAAAGACCAGCGCAAATTCAGTATCAACTAACTTCTTAGTAGTTTTCTCTATCTTCCGAATAGACTTCTTGTAATCAGAAAGGATGACAAAAACGAGGCTGCCGAGATCCATATTGTATTGTTAAGAAAATACTATAGAATAATACATAATGCGAGCTTTCGGTTGATGCTTTCAACCATCTTCAGGCGAGAAAAGTATCTAATACATAAAAGGAGGCTAACAATTTAAGTACAGAAATTTAGTGTGTACAAGGTACTGGGAGAGGTCACAGTTGCTACCTAGGTTGGCGCACGATGGAGCTACGAGGGGTTGGTCTGTTGTTGGTTGATGAGATTATGTCCGGTGGGATTATGTTCGGTGGGATTATGTCGGCTGCGCGGGGAGGATGTCTGCTGGAACTCCGTAGGGAGGATCTGTTACTCCTGGGGGTTGCGATGCTCGGAGGATGTCTTTGAACAGTCGAGTTCTTATGCAATAGGAGGGCACCGAGTGTGTCGGTCTGTATATTGATGAGTGGAGTCTGTTGTGAAATGTATACTTTCTCAAAAATGTGTAGTTTTCTGCATCGCAACTCCCAGAAGTAACAGATCCTCCCTACAAGTCTTATAGTGTATCCCCAAGCAAGTTACAGCCATAAAGGCCACCCATATTTAGTAGATGTTAGCGAAGGGAGTTCAATATACGTACCACTGGTTAACAATTCTAAGAAAAGGCTGAAGTACCAGAAGGGAACTATAATAGGTTCATATGAGCTGACTAGGAACATACCCCCTCTTAGAATTAATGTGACCAGGGAAATACACAATGATCTACTACCTAATTATGAATCAGCAAAGTTAGAAGGTACTAGGTTAGAGAAGTTGGAAGAGAAAATAAGGGAACAAAACTGGGACCATCTTACTAACAGGGAGCAGAGAGAGCTGAACGAACTGATCTTAGAGCACGAACGGCTATTTATACTGGGAAGCAATGATCTGGGGTTAATTGAAGGTCCATCCGCTCATATACAGGTAAATAACCCTCAGCCCAGTAGAGCTCCTATATACCGTTATCCTGAACAGGCAAAGACAATTATCTCAGATATGCTAACGGATATGGAGGAAAAGGGGATTATTGAGAAATCAACGGCAGCCTGGTTATCTCCAATAGTCCTGGTGAACAAACCCGATGGCAGCAAAAGGATGTGCCTGGACTATAGGCGTGTGAATGAAAAACTGACAGCAGATGTCTACCCTTTGCCAAGACTAGATGAATATTATGTAACATTAGATATGAAGGATGCGTACTTCCAAGTCATGTTAGACAAGGAAAGAAGAGACCTCACTACCTTTAGTGATGGTGTATCATTATATAGATTTAGAAGATTGCCTTTCGGACTGAATTGTGCTCCTGCTATATTTTCGAAGCGCATGACTGAGGTATTGAAGCCCCTGTTACGGAAAGGATGGGTCAGGAATTATCTGGATGACCTTATTCTATGGGCACCCACCTTCACAGAACTAGTGAAACGACTAGGTGAATTATTCTCAGTACTGGAACAAAATGGAGTCAAATTGAATTTAAGCAAATGTCTCTTCGGATTAAAACAGGTTACATTTCTAGGACATGTAGTATCAGCAAAAGGTAGTAAGCCATTACCGAAAAACGTGGATGCCATACTAATGATGAAAGCACCAAAGAATGTAAAGGAAGTGAGGATATTCCTGTATACGCCACCATATACATGATGAGTAATATCACTCACACACTCACTCACCCCACTCACTCCCTCACTCACGCACTGGTCCACCACCAAGCATATCCTCCCAATCTTGCTGACTGAGCGGTTGCCGACACAGCACTTCCTGCCCGTGTCACCAACACCACCACAAGCAACCGATACACACACACACACACGAACATACTCATAAGTGCAGTCAACCTCTAACTCACAAAACACACGACAACCAAATAATAATGAACCCTTCCCCCCTGGAAATATTATATACTGTAAATAACATATAGCTAGTAATTAAGAACATGATAGTTTATTTGCGGGAAACCAAACATTCCCATTAAAAACCCATATTAATACATTTACCAGCACCTCCTATTTTTACTGTGTCAGCACTTCCGACGAACAAAAGTCGATGCTCCAGAGCAGGACCAGTCGGTCCGATGATACGTACAGAGACATTAAATAGTGCATTGTGGTATAGAACCAAGAAGTGATTGACATTGTGTAAAACCATAGAAGAAATTGTGAACCAGTAAACTTATTTAATAAAAGAAAAAGATGTTACATTGAGTTTGGTGTCGCCGCCTTAAGTTCTGTGTTATGTATTTACTCAACACCAGTTGAGGATACATTAAATGGCGGCAGCGGTGTTCGCTCCCACGTCTCAAGAGAAGAAAACCGAATAAAATCGTCAGCCATTCAAGCCACGCCTACCAGAAGAAAGGATATCAAGGCCTCCTCACCGCAAAGATCTCGTCACACACACGCACCCCTCTACACCATCCTCCACCAACCGCTCCCTTCGAGACGTCGATACCAACTCAAACCATCACAGTCTTCGATTCGGTGGTGAAATTTAGATTTCAAACCACCTGGTGGCAGTGAGCTCCCAACAAGATATCCCCTATCAACAATAACAAATTCTGACTGCCCTCCAAGAGCCTCTTCTCTCTACACAGCGCCGTGTCCAGTCACTTCCCTTCACTCCGTCCTCACCCGAGAACGATACGTGCTGACGCACCTACACCACACGACTTTAGTCAAGACCCAGTGCACTATACGTACGTCATCATCACCGAATCCAAATCATCTAACCACTTCTAAACAAGGTAAATAATATATCAACCCCTCACAATACTTGATAATATTGATAATCCACCAATAACCAATCAAAACCAACCCCCCTGATACTGCCTTCTCTCCCTTTTTACGAGAACGTCAACAACCACCCCCCCGCAAGCTTCCTCACCTGGAGGTAATTGCACACCACTGAACTCTTATAACTACCAACTATCCTACTACCAAGGAGACCTTCCCAAATAGTCGTACGTAAGGACAAACAAGTCTACGGGCCGCCACAGCCACACCTGACGGACCTGCACATACGTCGATACACCTAAACCCAATCATACCTTTCAAGGTATTCTAATGTTCATTATATAGACAACATTGTAAAATTCACTTTAACCTTCATATCACCAATAATTAACGATAGCTTAACTTCATTTTTCCTTCTTTGATTAATAATTCAGTCTCTAGTGATTTAATAATTCAAACAAAAATATCATTTTACAAAACTAAGTTACATAAGTAAGTTAATTTTTTTTGCATACTTCTATCTTGTACCTTCCCAATTTATTATTTAGAATAATATATTTTCAACTTTTACAATAACCTGTATAATCACATTACTTTTTTCTTGCCAATATCAAATATTACCTTTTTCTTCCCAATATCATATATGCCCATTTATATTGTATATCTTTTTACCTTTTACAATAACTTATATATATATTTTTAACTATATGTAATTACATTTTTTTTGTGCAATTATACCATTGTATACCCATTGAAACCCTATACCCCCCCTCTTATCTAACCATAACATACTACCCCTTAGGTAATGTATACCAAATATTTCTAATTTAACTATTTCAACTTAGACCTCCTATCTCACCTAACTAATTTCTATATCTATTAAGTCATACATGCATCTCTAGTTAGACACTAACATGGCTACAGGTACGAGAGCCAAGGTCAGAAATTTACTTCAAGGAATTCTTTCCTCATCTAAAGAAGATAAACCCTCTCAAGACCAAGACCATGACACGACTAAGGTAGATTCTCAAATACCTCCTGAGGAATAATATGACCACATACCCCTTCACCATGACCACTCACGAGAAGACCCTTTTAACCCCTTCCAACTACAACACTTGCCAAACCCCCTCCCTCACTCCACACCAAAACTTCAAGTTACCCCTCAACTAGATCCTCAACAACAACAACCCCACACTCCATCACAACCCCAAATTCCCCCTCACCTAGACCCTCAACAACAACCCCCCCATACCTCTCCGCAACCCCAAATTCCCTCTCATGTCGACCCTCACCAATCAAACCCTCAACAACCACCCCCCACACCCCAACCCCCCCTGATTCCCCTGCAACAACCCCTAATCCCCACAAACCATGCATACGAGAACTTTGCCTTCCCTTCTCCCAACTTCCCATCTGGTCAACAAGTCACAACACCAGAGACTGCATACAGAAACAACAAATGCAAGAACAACACCGCGCTACCCCTTGCTCAGTTCATGGAACTACTTCCCACACTGATTCTCAGTGTAGAGCGCAACAATACCGACAACCACAGGTACAACACCGCGCCACCCCTTGCTCAATTCATGGAACTACCTCCCACACTGATTCTCAGTGTAGAGCGCAACAATACCAACACCCACAGGTACAACACCGTGCTACCCCTTGCTCAATTCATGGTACCTCCCACACTGATCCCCAATGTAGAGCTCAACAGCAAACCAAACAACTCCCACCCACCCCTAGACCACCCACCATGTCAAAACCAACACAACCAGGCAAATACTGCAACCTACACAAAACCACAACTCACTCCAACGAAGGATGTTCTCAACAAAAATCACAACCACAACCACATCAGAGAACAAACAAACAAGTCACCACACCTCGACAAACACCTTCCTCCCACACAACACATACAACTCAACACCGATTGGGGGAACGTGCACCAGCCTCACGCACCAGACCACAATAGGAACGTCCGACACACCACACAACTATATCACCATAAAGGTGAAATTAGATCAAATTACTGTTGACATGATGGTTGACACAGGAACAAACCTAAACCTCATCCCCAGAGCTCTCTACGAAGCACTAAATGACCCACCTTTCACCTCCCCTAGTCACCACTGTCACTTAAATTTGACTTGTAATATCACTCGTCTCGAGGCCCCTTGCCTCCCGTTACGTGAGGTTCACTAATATTCAAGTTCCTCTTAAGTAGTAGGCCCAATGCCTTCTTTTTCCTGTAGTCTCACTATTTTCTAGGCCCCATGCCTATTCCTCTCGTCCTTTGGGTTAATAAAAGGATGGTGAATTTTCTTTCTTCTTTCACTGTAATTTCACCTTAGCTTACACTCGGGATCTCTTTTCTCTCGTCTCTACATCGTCTCCTGATCCTCTCTCCTTACACCCTCTCTATATCTTCTCCCTATATCTTCTCTATCTCTTCTCTGTAGAACGTCTGACGAGATCCCGTATCTTACGCTAAGCTACCTTCGTCTGACGTCACTAATTTTTCTAAACCAATCCCCGGTGACTTCTCAAATAAATGTCACTCCTTATGGGCGTGACTTTGAATTCATGCACCAATAGTTTTTTCCTCCTTCTGCACCTTGCACCAATCCGGAAAGCCATTTCAATGCCACTAGCAAAAATTGTTTACCTCAGCATTAGTCAAACGAAGGTAACCCGCGCTTACAATGTTGTGATTACATAAGCGATTATAAAAACAGTCACCACCGTCGGTGTGTTTACATAGACAAAACGTCGCCCTCACCTAGACATAACATTGCCCTCTTCGGAGGCGTCGAGTCTGAGTTATTCTACTGCCCTAGCTCATTTCCATTCGTACACTACCGGCCTCTTACAGGGCTCGGCAGCTACCCTTGGTCGTCCCGACCAATTTCTTATTTCCCTCTTACAGGGCTTGCTAATATATTTCTAGAATAAGCTAATCTACCCTTGCGTTATTGTTAATCTATCTTCCAAAATACATCATTCATGCTATAAATTGGGAATAATACATAAACATAATACCTATAAATGTGAATAACATGCATCTCAATATATATATAAGGTATTGAATTAAGCGGTTACATGGTTGATTTGCTTTGACAGAGCCAATCTCCGGAATACAACAAAGGCAATCAGTGCTGCCACTAACACTGAAAGTAAGGGTATGATTAGGATTGGTAACATATGTAAATCATTTGAGGGAGATCTTGACAATGGTCTTCTCTTAATTTTCAAGGGAGGGGAGTTTTCAGGCAATGTGAAGTTGAAGGTTGAAATGTAGGTGTCCTCGGTTAAATGCATTGTATTAAGGGTATTAGAAATGGTGGAAATAGTGTCTGCATGCAATTCGCAGTTATCTTGAATAGAGACAAGACCTTCAACCAAATCCAATTTAGGACTCAACCCGGGACAATTTATTGATACCTTTGTCTTGTTAGGGAAAAACAGGTAATGAGATCCTTGTATGTTACAATGAGGGATCTGGTCTACCAAAATTCGTTGGTAATGACAATTGTTCATAACAGACATATTCCTAACCAGAGAGGCTTCACATGAATTTTTCAAAGCTTCACGGAACACAAACATGGAAGAATGACAGAGGTAAAGATTCCTATTAAATCTTCTACACTCCTTCAACTTGTCATTAGAGACTCTGCTCTCCTTCAGATTGTCTACAGAAAGGATATAATTGATTGGGTCTACAATTGGAATATCTACTTCATAAAATGAACCATTTACCTTCAATGGGAAGGGTTTCAATTTGAATAAGTTAAATCTTTGGTTGGAAGAGAACGGGATTTCAATAATAACTGAAGTAACATTAAGGTAGGAGTTTAGCAATGGATAATATAATGCTACATTAGCTTCTTCAAAGAAAGGTTCAAAGTTCCAATCCTTCTTTGCTGACTTAATTACCTTTATAAGTTGAGGTATTGGAAGGAGAGAAGAAGTTACTTGACCCGAATTGGCCATAACTAAATCCTGTACAAAAGATTCCAATTGAACTTGCATCTCAGATAATTTCAATTGCATAGTATTGAGTAACAAAAAAATTTGCATTGTACTCTCTTGTTCACTTTGTTTCAAGCTGAGATTCTCTAAGTTATCTGAAATATCAGAGATCATTTCTTCAATGTTTTTAATGCTTGATTGTAATTCATCAATTTTTCCAACTTTCTCCTTTAATGTATTTATTGAAATTTTCAAGTCAGCAAGGAAGGCAAAATTGGCAATTCCCAAACCAGCAAGAGCTCCCAAAGCCACTACTATTGCACTTCTCTTTTGTCTAACATTGCTTTTGAAATTTGAACCTATGATGTGCAATTTATCCTCTATTTCCTTTATTTTGTTTTCAAGTCTATCCTTAACATCTTTACTGGAAATGTTCTGTTTTAATATTTGCAAACTTTTATTAATGGAGTCCACATTTTCTTTAATTTTGGTTACATTTTTATAATCAAGAACTACCCTTACCACCTTATCAACCAAGATTAGGTTACCTTGATGATGTACCAATGCTCCAGGACGAATCGGATTCCAGTCCATGGCACTCACCAAACTTAATATTATTAATAAGGCAGTTTTCATCTGTAAAATACATCAAGATTAATGTTCAACTCTTGAAAAATATCATTATAATATTCTCCATATTCTCCAGGGTTATCAATATTTATGCACAAAGTATTACTATAATCATCTTCATAGATCTGCAAGCTAATTTTCCTTATGTCATCTAAATGTCCTACCAATTCTTCTCTTGATTCTAAATGTTTAAGTTTAAACTTGTTTCCACCTGCAGAATCAATTACCCTATATGGACCAGTGTACCTTAGTGAAAGTTTATTATTGGGTGAGGTTGCTTTGACCATTACTAATTCCCCAATTTTCAATTTTAGTTTACGAGCTATTTTGTGTTGTTGTTCCCTCATCTCTTGTGAATACACCTGCATATGTTTCCTAACTCTTTGGTGAATACTTTGAAGAGTATTTATCCTATTGGATATATAATCATCCATATTATATATGGGTTTTTGCTCTGCAGTCAACATTTCATATGGCAGAGTTTTGTCCTCCCCAAAAATTATAAAATGAGGTGTATCCCCAGTTGCTACATTAATTTGATTGTTCAGGGTACACTTAACACAAGGAATCCAAGTATCCCAAGTTACACTATGAGGACTTATTAGGGTTCTAAGACATATAATTATCTTTTTGTTTAACCTTTCTACTACTCCATTACTTTGGGGATGGTTAACGAGTATATTGACTTTCTTGATGTGGAACACATTACATAGATTTTCCAAGATTTTGTTATTAAATTCAGTCCCATTATCTGAAACTAGGATGTTAGGTGTAGTAAAATTACAGATTATCTGATCATAGATTACGGAAGCAATAGTTTCAGCTTTCTTATTGATTATGGGTTGTAATATACAAAATCTTGAAAAATAATCAATAGCAACAAATAGGTATTTAAAGCCGTTCTCGGTTAGTGGTAATTCCAAAGTATCCATGTGAACTCTTTCCCAAGGTTTCTGTGGAATGGGATAGGTGAGTATAGGAGCAGGTTTTGGTGTATTTCCCTTCACCTTTACACATTTTACACATTTTTCTATATAATCATATATAGTTTTCTTCATACCTAACCAAAAGTACTTAAGTTGTGCCTGTCTATAAGTTTTATCCTTTCCAGGATGTGAACTACAATCACTATCATGAAGTAACTTCAATATCTCATTTACCAGAGTTTGTGGTATAACCAACTGATTTACTTGACCTCTAGAAATATCTTTCCCATTTACAAATGTTTTCCTATACAAAATTCCATTAATCAAATGAAATTCCTCTATCTTATACCCCTTTGGTAGCTTTGGAGGATCTCCTCTTGGGTTCATCAAATGCTTGATTATTGAATCACATGTCTCATCATCTCCCTGTTCTCTTATTAGCATTTCTTCATCTAAAGTTACTAATTCTTCTATACTACAAACAAAATTAATCAACCCTGTCCCAGTCATTGGTTGACTAATGTTTCTAGAAAGTGGATCTGCTACATTCCTTCTACCCGGAATATAATTAAATTGAACATCATAGCACTGAAGTATCGCAAACCATCTAGCAAGTCTGCCTCTAAGATTCTTATGCTTAAATAAGTTCTGAATAGCTGTGTGATCAGTCCAAACTCTGATGGGATACCCTAGTATCATATCCCTAAAACTTTCTAAAGAATAAATTACTGCTAAAGTTTCTCTTTCAGTTATAGAATAGTTCCTCTCTGCACTATTACAAAGTCTGGATGTGTAAGCTATGGGTTTTAAAGTTCCATTTCTCTCTTGCATTAGTATGCCTCCTAACCCTATGTCAGACGCATCAGTACAAAGAATAAATTCTTTTTCATAGTCGGGGAAAATTAAAATAGGTGAACTTGTGAGTTTATCTTTCAACTTGTCAAAAGCTTGCTGTTGCGCAGGTCCCCATATGAACTTTGAGTCCTTTCTCAACAAAGAACTTAGTGGATTAGCAATGTCAGCATAACTTTGAATGAATTTTCTATAATATCCTGTTAATCCCAAAAAGCTCCTAACCTTGTCTACATTGATCGGAACTGGAAAATTCTTGACAGCGTCCACCTTTGAATTTACTGTACTCAGTCCGTGTCTGTCTATCTTATGTCCTAAGTAAATGACACTGTCTTGCAAGAACTTACATTTTTCAAGTTTTACTTTTAACCCAGCTTCTCCTAGTCTTGAGAATATCAAATCTAATTTCTTAAAGTGCTCCACTGCAGTCTGAGAAACTATTAAAATGTCATCTAGAAATACACTGGCAGTGTTTCCTAACAATCCATCTAGAATAGTATTCATTAATCTCATGTAAGTTAATGGACTATTACATAACCCAAATGGCATTCTCTTGAACTCATAATGTCCTGTTGTAGTAGAAAATGCTGTGAACTCTCTTGAATCTTCATGCAATTCTATTTGCCAAAAAGCTGATTTGATATCTATAGTACTAAAATATCTATTCTCAGTTCCCAAACTTCTCAAAATGTCACCGATAATGGGTAATGGTAACCTGTCACGAATGGTGTGCTTATTCAGTTCCCTGTAATCAATAACTGGTCGCATAGTCCCATCAGACTTTGGTACTAAGATCAACGGAAAATTCCACTCACTCTTACTATGTTCAATAATATCCTGTGATAACATTTCAGTGATGAGTTTATCTACTACAGCTAATCTAGAGTGAGGAACTCTGTAGGCTGGTATGTAGATAGGTTGTGTTCCTGGTTTTAACTTAATGTGATGTTTTAAAACAGTTGTTTTGCCTAAGGCGTCCCCCGGCAAAGCAATTGCTTTTTTATGTTTCATAAGCAAAGCAAATAAAGCTTCATCCAACTCAGGGCAATTAGTTGATTGTAATAATTCTTTATATCTATTTCTTAAGTCTATGCCTTCTTGTACTGAGCAAATTGATGAAGTTGGTAATTCTATCTCCTCACTATTCTCATTTAAAATCTTAATAGGTTTAGTACACACCTGAATACATCCTATTTGTGTACCTTTCTTTAAAACTATCTCTTTATTCATAGTATTAATTACTAATACTTCTACTCTGTTCTTATTTGTCTTATAAATCCCTGAGTCCCACTTCAATCCTTTAAGTTTAACTGATTCTGGGACTGTAATTACTTCAGAGTCTACATTGATTCCTTTCAAACACACTTCAACCTTATTAATTGACATGGGATGTAACAATGTCGACCTTGTTAATCCGCAATCTGCAATTCTCAAGGCATCTGTGGTTAATAATTTAGTAATCTCTGGGATTTCTTGAACTTCTGAGTTGGGTTCACAAATTGTTTTACTTTCTGTAGGGTTGGACCGCTCGGCCTCGCTATCTAGGATAGAAATGTTATCTAAGGATTCATTGATTCCTGTCACTGGTCTTAAGTCTGGTTGATTTAAGAATGGGATTAACTGTGACTTCACTAAAATTCCTAAGTCAGCAGGACAAATTACCATGTTTTCTTTTCTCATAGTTGCAAATCCTATCAATAAATCTCCTGGAAAAACAGACTCTTCTACCACTATCACTGGGATGTACAATTGTTCATTTGTATATAAGGCAACTTCTAGCTCAATCTTGCCTAATGTTTTTAACTGATTTCCAGTTACACCTTGCAATGTATAACGGATTGGTTCCAACATTTTCACTCCTGGGTTCAACTGGTTTAAAACTTTACTAGTAATTACATTAACTACAGACCCTGTATCAATAAAAATTTGAATAGGCTTATTGAACACTTTACCCGCAATGAGAGGTCCTACAGAAGTTTTACCAACAGTAATTATCAGTTTGTCAGTTTCTTTCATCTCCCTTGCATTCCCATATTTAACACAATACCGCCTATCGGTATATATATGGGGAGGTCTGAAATGGTTTATTCTGTGTCTGGGGGTTTTCCTCTTAGCCCTGGGGGTACCCGAAAATTTCGGCACTCATGAATTCTGTGTCCGATTTTATTATGGTAAATACAGAATGGAGGGTTCCTACATTGATACTCATTGTGACCTTCGTATTTGCAATTTCTGCAAATAATCCCATAAAAACATTCTTGTGCCTTGTGTCCCCAAGCATTACAATTAAAACATAGGATTCTGGTATCCCTATCCCTAGATGGACTTCTAGCATGCCGCCTATGTCCTACTTCTGTTTTCTTAAACTCTCTAGAGTTCCTATATTGGCTTTGTTGATTTATAGGCATTACATATGGGTTTATTGTTCTGGTCTCACTGTATCCTTGAAGAAGATAATCTACTTCTCCTAAACAGATATTTGATTTTAAATCTTTGTACAGCCTTTCTGCTGTTAAGTCATCAGAATTCTTTGCCAATAAGCTAAATGTAATCAATTTGATTACCTGTGAGATTTCCATCTTCTCACTAGATCTTTCTATCCAGTCTGAATCTTTCAAGATAGAATTCATGTCTTTTGACCATCTATCTAATCTAGCTAAGTACTCTGTGTCAGTTTCACTTGTCCTAACTTCCTTAATCATTTTTACCAATGATCTAATAGGATCCTGATCACATTTGGACATGAAATGTTTAAGAAAGGCTTTCTTGTAATTATCATATTGATTAATTAATTCCATTTGCTGAAAGTTAATGACAAACCTCGCCCTTCCATGCTCTGGATCTATATTCTCCTTGAGAATCTCAATCTTACGATTCTCATTTGTAATGTTTTTACTAACTATAAGTGTGTCAATAAGGTTCAAGAACTTGTTTACACCATATGTGTTAGACTCTCCTGTGAATTTTGGAATATTTGTATTTGATGTGTGAATTTCGTGTCTCAACACGTTAGAATTCTGAGGGGTACTCATACTTTACTAATACCTTGCTTTAGCCTGGCTGCTTGCGATGTCGCTTCGTGATGTCAATGTCTGGTTTGACGTCCTTCTACGGTCTTGTCATTCCTCAACGACGTTGTTCCTCCTCCATCACACACTCTGCCTTGAAGACCGCCTTGTAGATGATGATCTCCTTGAAGAATCTTGAAGAATGCTTGTTCCCAACGTAGCAGTTACTTGAAGTTGTAGATTTCTCTCGTAGCCGTAATACACTCTTGATTTTGGTTGTCTTGTTCCCGTAGACTTCTGGCGCCACTTCTCTTCGGAGGCGTGGGTTCGAATCCCACCGCTGCCACCACTTTCACCTCCCCTAGTCACCACTGTCACTTAAATTTGACTTGTAATATCACTCGTCTCGAGGCCCCTTGCCTCCCGTTACGTGAGGTTCACTAATATTCAAGTTCCTCTTAAGTAGTAGGCCCAATGCCTTCTTTTTCCTGTAGTCTCACTATTTTCTAGGCCCCATGCCTATTCCTCTCGTCCTTTGGGTTAATAAAAGGATGGTGAATTTTCTTTCTTCTTTCACTGTAATTTCACCTTAGCTTACACTCGGGATCTCTTTTCTCTCGTCTCTACATCGTCTCCTGATCCTCTCTCCTTACACCCTCTCTATATCTTCTCCCTATATCTTCTCTATCTCTTCTCTGTAGAACGTCTGACGAGATCCCGTATCTTACGCTAAGCTACCTTCGTCTGACGTCACTAATTTTTCTAAACCAATCCCCGGTGACTTCTCAAATAAATGTCACTCCTTATGGGCGTGACTTTGAATTCATGCACCAATAGTTTTTTCCTCCTTCTGCACCTTGCACCAATCCGGAAAGCCATTTCAATGCCACTAGCAAAAATTGTTTACCTCAGCATTAGTCAAACGAAGGTAACCCGCGCTTACAATGTTGTGATTACATAAGCGATTATAAAAACAGTCACCACCGTCGGTGTGTTTACATAGACAAAACGTCGCCCTCACCTAGACATAACATTGCCCTCTTCGGAGGCGTCGAGTCTGAGTTATTCTACTGCCCTAGCTCATTTCCATTCGTACACTACCGGCCTCTTACACACCCCAAATCCAGTATTCAAATACGGAAGGTCTATTGATAGAAGGATCTACCATATCACTTCACGATATGATTGGTTTAAACATAGAGGTAAACAATTCCCAAGTAGGTTTCACATCCTTCCACTTAGCTGATGAATGGAGTCTCGACCAACAAGGTATGATAGGTTTAAAGTCCCTACGAGACTGGAAGTCCATCATCAACTTAGATACCAACAAAATCTCCTTCCGAGATGAAAGTAATGAGTCAACCCTTCCTGAAACACCCGACCCAGACACACAACCTCTTTCATATCTATCTAGCTTAAATAAACCCTCTCCAACTAAGAGCTACTCATTCCGTCCACCACCTTATGTCACCTCAAAAGCACTGATGTCTAACACAGTCATCATACCCCCTAGACATTCAATAACAGTTCCACTATACATACCCGGAGCAATAGAACACCAGGATGTCATAATTGACCCAGATACGTCAAGAATAAATAACATAACCTTGGAGTCCTCCTGGGATATAATATCAGAAAATAAACACACCCTAGCTATGTTAACAAATCTCTCCGATCAACACCGCAAAATCAGGAAGAACACAAACATTTGTTTAGTCCATCTCCATAATTCCCCAATCCAGGAACCACTCCCACAACACATCAACACTGTAAGACCACCACAAACTCTCACCCCTATCCACCCCAACCAAATCACAACATCAGCAAACGGAGAGATGAATTACAAGCTACTGACCCTCCTACAAAGGAATAGATCGGCTATCGCCGTAGAAGGCGAACCCTTAGGCAAATGTGATATAATCAAACATCATATCCAAATTCCCCCCAACACCCCCCCCCCTCATACACCCCCGCTTACCGCATACCCCACAGTAGGAAAACACAAGTCAACAACAGTGTGCACGAGATGTTACACCAAGGCGTAATTTCTCACTCCCAAAGTCCGTGGAACAGTCCCCTCTTCCTAGTCCCAAAGAAAGACGGAACTTTACGCCCTGTTGTTGACTTTAGGAAAGTCAACAACCTAACTCAATCTGATCCACACCCCCTCCCCGCCATGCAAGATGTCTTACAAACCATCGGTATTGGAAATTCAGTTTTTTCCACAATTGACCTTAAGTCAGCCTTCTGGCAGGTCGAGCTCACCGATGAATCTAAACCTGTAACTGCATTCTCCACTGACAAAGGACATTTCCATTTCGAGCGTATGCCCTTTGGCCTTAAGAATGCCCCCTCAACCCAACAAAGGTTGATGACCCGCATTTTCAGCGACATGATAGGAATCTCATTATTCGTCTACTTAGACGACCTCATCATCTATAGTCCCACACAAACTGACCACCTTCACACACTAGAGATTGTCCTAAAAAGACTCAAAAACACAGGATTGAAAATCCAACTAGGAAAGTGTAAATTCCTACAGACGGAACTCACCTTCCTAGGCCATAAGGTAGATAGCCAAGGCATCCATACCACCACAGATAAGATAGATACCATAAACAATTTCCCAACCCCCAGAAACGTAGATGAAACTAGAAGTTTCGTAGGACTATCATCTTACTACAGACATTTCATACACAAATTTGCAGAAATTGCATCCCCTCTCACCAAATTCACAAGAAAAGGCGAGCCTTTCAAATGGTCTGAAGAGGAACAGACAAGTTTCAACACCCTTAAACATGCTCTTACCACAGCCCCTGTCCTTACCTTTCCTGACATGAAGAAAGAATTCCTTCTTTACACCGACGCCTCCTCTAAAGGAATAGGTGCAGTCTTACAACAGAAAGATGAAAACGGGAAAGAGCACCCCATAGCCTACGCAAGTAGAGTACTGAATAAGCCTGAAAGTAACTATTCAACTACCCACAAAGAAGGACTTGCATTGATATGGGGCTTGAAACATTTTAAATACCTTATACTAGGGTATAAGATCACAATCTTTACAGACCATCAACCCCTAGTCTACCTCTTTAACACTAAAGACTTACATGGCAGAATTGCAAGGTGGAAAACCACCCTATTGGAGTTCGATCCAAAGATAACATATCTAGCGGGAAAAGCTAACATAGTAGCTGACTCTTTAAGCAGACAAACTCACGTCTCATCACTAACACAAACAACATGCATTCCGATGCAAGAACTTAGAAATGAAACAGACAATGACCCGACATGGTCTCAAATAAAACAGCATCTCCTTTCAAGAACTCCCTTACACTCCCGACCACCTGTCCTTATAGACGAACTCAAACTGGTCGACGGAATCATAAGGAGAACCACTAATGACAGGGAAGTAACTGTCGTTCCCAGAGCCAAAGTTCCCAAGGTCCTACACATATTGCACGACAGTGCAATGGGAGGCCACTCAGGCCGAGATAAGACACTGAACACTGCTAGGCACTCCTTCTACTGGGTCAACATGAAAAAAGATATAACCACACACATAGACTCATGTGTAACTTGCAACCAATTCAGAGGACCTGACCCCAAAATACTCAATATCAAAGACATCCCGCTCCCTGCTGAGCCATGGGAAACACTTGGCAATGACTTACTGAAAATGCCAACGAGCCATCAAGGTTCCAATTACGTACTCACGGCAGTCGATTATCTGTCCAAATACACCATCCTAGTCCCATTACAAGACAAAACAGCAGAGACTGTAGCCAAAGCCTTAGTTAACAATATATTCTGCAGATACAGCATTCCCACACGAATGTTATCTGACAACGGGTCAGAATTCAAAAACGAGGTAATGCGCGAAATAGCACATCTTTACAATGTAGATCAAACTTTCGCCACTGCCTACCACCCACAAGGGAATGGACTTACAGAGCGCACCAATCGCAAAGTGCTTGAAGTCCTCAGACCTTTGGTCAACGATCTCATGGATAGTTGGGAAGATTGTCTACCACAGGTACAAGCCAGTATCAACAGCACAGTCAACTCCGCAACAAAGATGTCTCCCCATGAGATCATTTTTGGCCAAAGAATGCGCCTTCCTTACCAAATCTTCAACCAACCCCCCCCTTATTCAATCTAGATAATCTCATCCAATGCCTAAAAAGAGGAATGCAAACCATTTATAAGCAAGTCAGAGAAAACCTCAAGGTAGCCCAAGAAAGAACAAAAACAAAACAACACAGACGTTCATCTCCACTTGACATAACACTTGGAGACACAGTCATGGTCAAAGACTCAAGCAGGACTAACAAACTCAAATCCAAGTTCCTAGGCCCCTTCACAGTCACAAGCTCACTCCCTAACAATGTTTTCCTACTAACAGATCCTTCCGATCACACAACCGTAACCATACATGGAGAGAAATTGAGAAAAGTTAAACTCAACCTCGACCCAACTCCACCCCCCACCTACAACCCACCTACCGCACTCACACATAACTCA
This sequence comes from Oratosquilla oratoria, assembly GCF_046742065.1. Lineage (NCBI taxonomy): Eukaryota > Metazoa > Arthropoda > Malacostraca > Stomatopoda > Squillidae > Oratosquilla > Oratosquilla oratoria. Next base: position 269,304 of record NC_134804.1, on the reverse strand, counting down.
CCCAAGCGCAAGTCCCATCCCATGACTCTGCGTCGACGCAACTAAACATGCACTCTAGCTCTCGCCCCTGAAGATGCAGGACGTCATGTATCTCTCAGTGGAGGTTAAAATGGCCCATTTCCAATAAGAACTCCCTTCCGCATATCTAGTGAAACTTCTCCACTTCCTTCCGACCAATATAACCTTAGCGAGAGTCAGATAGACATATCCTCATTCACTAAGACATAACCTTCATCCTCCAGAATGAAATACAACATTATTACCCCATCTTAACATCAACTATCTTTCAAGAATTCATTCTAATAAACATTCCGATGGACCCGATCAAGAGATTCTCCCTTTGGGAAATTTATCCCTTCCCCTACCCCTACCAAAACCGCACAATGACCCTCAACCTACCAACCTCCACCATCCTAAAATCGACAGACGGCCAATGGATCACACTAACCTCACCAGAAACCATGGCAATTTGCAAGATAGCACGACCCAACTTCCATATCTGTCCAGCTTACCCCTTCCATTTCCAATTAACCAAATCCCAACCTTGCCTCTCAGAACTCACAACACCCAAAGTCAATTTTTCCGAGACGTGTGACTCGCTTCTCAGACAACACTCAAATACACCACACCCACGTAGGACATAAACACTTCATATTTCTTTCCCACCCCACATTAGTGTCAGTGATATGCCTACACAAACCACCCTCCCATCATAGGATCAACGGCTCTATCACTCTACCAGACACCTGCCACATCTACATGATGGAGTCAATGCTCCTCCCAAACAAACTCCACCAACAAGGCACTCTCAACATGACCCACGATCTAGGTCCCATAACCCAACTAACACTCCCACCCCTCCCTAAGATCCCCGATACCATCCTCCCAAGTAAGATAGACATGGTACACCTAAATAAATCAACTACCCTTGATATGGACTCCTTAGACCTACATTACAAAATATTACCTTATGCATCCACTGCCCTCTCAATCTTAATCATCCTTTTTATATAAGTGGTACTAACCAAATTCCTTTGCACGAAATAAGACCATCAAACAGTCTCAACCCCTCTTTCCCAAATTATTGTAAACCTAGATTAAGTTGAACCTTGTATCTCACCAATATCTTATCTTACTATAATGACATACATACTCATAGATAAGAGTTCCTCAGAAAAGACAGATTGTGCCAAACAAACTCATAGATAAGAGTTTCAGAAAAGACAGGTACTGACATACAAACTCACAGATAAGAGTTTGTCAGAAATAATAAGAAAGTGTCACAAAAACTCTTAGATAAAAGTTGAATATATGTAATGTTGGTGAGACACAACCATATTCTTTTTTTCAGAGACACAACATCGCATACCCATCCTTCTAGCTCAAAATGCCCTCTTGGGACCCCACAATCACTTCAACATCACACCCCCCATCTCCACATATATCCACCCAAGATTTTGTGTCTCTGTCTTTATAACTATATAACCATATATATGTATAGATATTTTCTTAACCATGTAACATTAGGTGCCGGGAGCCACCTAACCCCAGGGGGAGGGCGATATGTATACGCCACCATATACATGATGAGTAATATCACTCACACACTCACTCACCCCACTCACTCCCTCACTCACTCACTGGTCCACCACCAAGCACATCCTCCCAATCTTGCTGACTGAGCGGTTGCCGACACAGCACTTCCTGCCCGTGTCACCAGCACCACCACAAGCAACCGATACACACACACACACACGAACATACTCATAAGTGCAGTCAACCTCTAACTCACAAAACACACGACAACCAAATAATAATGAACCCTTCCCCCTGGAAATATTATATACTGTAAATAACATATAGCTAGTAATTAAGAACATGATAGTTTATTTGCGGGAAACCAAACATTCCCATTAAAAACCCATATTAATACATTTACCAGCACCTCCTATTTTTACTGTGTCAGCACTTCCGACGAACAAAAGTCAATGCTCCAGAGCAGGACCAGTCGGTCCGATGATACGTACAGAGACATTAAATAGTGCATTGTGGTATAGAACCAAGAAGTGATTGACATTGTGTAAAACCATAGAAGAAATTGTGAAGCAGTAAACTTATTTAATAAAAGAAAAAGATGTTACATTGAGTTTGGTGTCGCCGCCTTAAGTTCTGTGTTATGTATTTACTCAACACCAGTTGAGGATACATTCCTAGGGATGTGTGGATTTTATAGGAAGTACATACCAGATTTCGCAAAAATCGCGGTACCACTCACTAATCTTACCAAGTCAGATTCTGAATATGTATGGAACAGCAATCGTCAGGAGGCATTTGAGCACCTGAAGGAGAAGCTAACCAGTGCACCCATACTAGCGAAAGTACGGAATGACCAATCATTCCTACTAACTACTGATGCCAGCAACACACACGTGGGGGCAGTACTGAGCCAAGTGCAGCCAGAAGGGGGCATTAAACCCATAGGATATTTCTCAAAGAAGAAAGCAATAGTTCTAGCTTGCAGAAACTTTCACCATCACTTATGGGGGACAAAGTTCACCATTATAACAGATCACCAGCCCCTAACCAGTGTATTCAAAAGAAAGACCAAGTCTCCACGCATGAATAGGTGGATCCTAGAGATGAGAGAATACCAGTATGAGATCCAGTATGTAAAAGGGAAAGAAAACGTTGTAGCCGACCAACTGTCGAGGGCAGTTAGAGTGATCACGAGAGTACCAGAAGCCACTTGGCTGGGATACGATAGACCCACTTTCAAGGATAAACAGAGAGAGAGTTCCACATGGTTAGAGTTAGCCAACTACTTAGAAGGAGGCACATTACCAAGTAGACGCTTAAGGAAGACGACCCTAGATCAGTTTGCATTAATAGACGACATCTTATATTATGCTAGAGAGAAATCAGATGGAAGCGTTCACTACGCACTCATAATCCCTCACAATTTGATTCAGGAAGCAATAAAACATGCACATGAGTTAACATGTCATTTAGGGCAAAAGAAAAAAATTAAACAAGCCAAGGAGCTGTTCTATTGGCCAAATTTAAAGGTAGATGTATGTAATTTTGTAAAGAAATGCATTACTTGTCAGAGGTTCAAGGGCACACAAGGATTGTCACAGCAATACAAAGAGGTTCCCCCTGCTACAAAGGCAATGGAGAGAATAGGCATAGACCTAACGGATATGGTATCCGGGTCGCAGGGATAAAGGTATATTTTGACCATAATCGATCACTACAGTAGGTTCGTTAGGTTTTCCCATTGAGAACAAAACACCACCAACACATACTACACTCCCTAACCCAGTTCTTCGCAGACTACGGCACCCCAGAGAGCATCGTAGCAGACAATGGAGCAGAATTCACCAACATGGCTTTCAATAAGTTGTGTGGAGAACAGCAAATCACCCTACTCTACACCACCCCATACCACCCACAAGCAAACGGTGTAATAGAACGGATGCATCGAACGTTGAAGAGCATCCTGGCAACACTATGCCAGGGACACCCAAACAAATGGCCGGATCTACTACAAGCCTGTCAGAGGAAGATGAATGGATCCACACACACCTCCACCGGACATACTCCCTATTTCGGCTTCTTCGGAAGACACCCACCCCGATTGGCCGGTCATAGACTCCCAGGTGTAGAGGGAACGGAAGATGAAACAGAGGTCGCTCATCAAATCATCCGAGAAACCCACCGTAAGATGACAACGGAGTATCGGAGTGTGGCGAACCGCAGGAGAGGCGAGCAGAAGGTGGAAGTGGGATCTTTAGTATGGATCCGGAAGGAAACTGCTATACCAGGTACCTGCCGCAAGCTGAACCCCAAGTGGGAAGGGCCCTTCACGGGAAAGGAGACAAGGAGAGCTGCTGCTCAAGTGAAACCTTACTTTGGTTCCGAAGAGTGGTTGGTGGAGCCTGTTGAAAAAGAGTTCCACCCAGACCCGGAAGTGGAAATACTACCACCGAGGATGCGTCGTGCATCAAGACGGCTCATCGAGGAATGCTGAAGAAATCAACTGGAGCAACCCGACCAGTTGGTGCCATATCTAGTGATTTAAGGTGCTAAGATGACAGTAGTTAACTGCAATAGGAAATGTAGGGATCATATCGTGCCAGTATATGTCCAAAGAAAAACGAATGCTCGTGCAAATTAATGCAAAGGTGCCCTCAATGTTCCTATATATTGGACCAAAACGCTTAAATGTAACCCACCTATACTTTTATACATGTGTAAGGTTGAGATGTCCTAGGATTAAGGATGCATATATTTCATATGTTGTAAAAGGAAATTTCAGCAACAGCCAGGTGAAGGAACTAAATGTCAACTTAGGGGGAGGATAAAGAAGTCAATATTAGCCTAGGAGAGGGACTACAAACGATGGTTAGCGAGCACTTTCATTCGGAGTAGTATTGGAAAATGGGGAAATTCTTTAGCTCGAGTTGGGGGTCATGAACCCAACTCAAATTCACAATTGCCCGCTTGACAGGGGTGTAGGACTTCAGGACCTGGTGGACAATCGCCGATTGCCCAGAGGTGAGCCCACAGAAGGGGAAGTAGTGTGCCACCCATGGGGCGAATCCACAAGAGAGAGTCGTGGCTTAGCTCGGTCGTGGCGGCTATGCATGTCCAGTCAAGTATTAGGTAAGAGGTTAATTGGGGAATCCAGCCAATACGAAGGCTGATGGAAAAGTCCACGGAGACATCCACAGTAAATTGGTGTACCCCCGGGTCACCTGAGATTCGTACACCTACGAGTGTGCTGAGGGGAGAGTGCCTCGTCAAGCTATCAAAAGGATAATCGCTCTCTGATGACAGGATGGATTTTTTTTTCTTTTGCAGGGGGATTTGGACCACACCAAATAGAATCCTTCACGTGATGTTGCGGAATTTTTCTTACAGGGGGGGCGTAGGGCCATGTAAGGACAGGCATTTTGAAGGGATATTATTTTTGGAATTTCGTTTTATTTATCTATTTATTTATTTGAGTGTTGACTTGAGAGACTGGGTAGTATGGACGTCGTGACGGTTTTACTCAACCAAGAAGCAAAGTAGAAAATAGAGCCTTAATAGACCATGAATTTATTCTATTCTATGTCTGCCCATCAAGATGTGTTGGCAAAGAGCCTTACTATAATCATTGAAGAAAAACATAGGAGATAGGAGATAGCAGATAGCTACAAATATATTTCAGCTGATTTTGGTTCAACTAATCTTCGAGGCGACATTAGGTTGTTCTCGAACATAGCGGGCGCACCGTAGCTCCGCCGACCCGTGACGTCACTGACACGTTCGGACAGAGGCGTAAACTAAGGCCATTAATTTTAAGAGTAATAGGAAAAATTCCCAACTTTCAGTTCAGGATTCCACTAGAGAAATAGTTTAGGGAGAGATTGTAGGCAGCTAGGGGCTGTGTTGAGAAGCGAAATGAAGTTTTACGAAATAATACAACAGGGAGGTTAGTAGTTTACCCATAGATACGAACACATAGCCGTCTCGTTTTTTTTGTGCGCAGCTAAAATTTTAATCTGATGCCAAAAACTATCCCGATAACAGGTATGGGTACGTTCTGTAAGATTAATGAAAATAAATGTCAATATGTGAGTTAAATGATATAGTGCAGATATAGTAGGTAGATAGTTATTATTATTATTAAGTTTTGAATCTGATGCCAAAAACTATCCCGATAACAGGAAAAAAAGGGTTTAAGGGAGTGTACTCCACAAACACTTTGCGTGGAAGGAGTTAGACGGTATCACGCATATATACATTAGCTATGAGAGTGTAATCCTTAGAGTACAATTCTGTCTGTGATCGTTCTCTAATAAGAATACGGGGTTGAAGGTAGACACAATATTGTAAGTAGACTTATACAGTGACCGGAAGGTTGGAGCGTAAGTAACTACGTTTTTCCACGTACCTGTGACCTTACTTATGATGCCCATAAGCAAAGAAAAAAAAAAAAAAAAAGAAGAAAAGAAAAGAAAAAATGTGTTATTAAATGTCTCGCATACCCATATATTTTTCATACTGTAAGGATCAATAGATTGTCTAGTTGGAGAAAACCACAATATACTTTTGTATTTTCTTACTATATTTTTGCTTCAGTGTAATAATTAACACATAGAAAACCTTCACTTATATTCTTTTACTACCCCACTTGGGCATAGGCCTTTTCGCTACCCAGAACCAACCCCGAACGACCTGAGGAAAGGGGACGGAGTCAGACGTGAATAACAAGGAGCAGTTTCCATTTATGGTCAGATATATCCATATAGACGATTGGGTGGTGGCAGCGTATACCTTGATTTCTTATTTCCCAAATCGTTCATATGTGGGTATCTCTGATCACTCCCATTGGAGGTGCTCTTGGTTAAACACTTATTCTTAGCCCTGGGGGTACCCGAAAATTCCGGCACTCATGAGTCCTATGACCAATTCTATTATGATAGATACAGAATGGAGGGTTCCTACATTGATACTCATGGTGTCCTTCGTATTTACAATTTCTGCAAATAATCCCATAAAAACATTCTTGTGCTTTGTGTCCCCATGTATTACAATTAAAACATAGGATTCTGGTATCCCTATCCCTAGATGGACTTCTAGCATGTCGCCTATGTCTTACTTCGGTTTTCTTAAACTCTCTAGAGTTCCTATTTTGGCTTTGTTGATTTATAGGCATTACATATGGGTTTATTGTTCTGGTTTCACTGTATCCTTGAAGAAGATAATCTACTTCTCCTAAACTTATATTTGATTTTAGATCCTTGTACAGCCTTT
>NC_134804.1:245000-257500 GCF_046742065.1 Oratosquilla oratoria | reverse complement strand
CGCATATTGCACCCTTTTAATGCAATAAGAAAATAAGAATGAAGGAGACTGCAAGAGACCATAAGGCCTACACTAGGCAGCTCCCTATTCATCACCACCTGTCATCCCCATCCATAAAGTTGTGTAACAGTTTCTTAAAACAACTGATATTTTCAGCGCTCACTACATGGTTACTGAATCTATTCCATTCGTTGGCCACCCTATTAGTTAACCAATTCTTTCCTATTTCCTTCTTAAATCTAAACTTGTCCAGTTGAAATCCATTATTGGGAGTCCTACCCTGTTGTTTTGATATGATGACCTTGTTTGGATCACCCTTGTTAAGGCCTTTGATCCACTTGAACACCTGTATTAGATCACCCCGCACTCTGCGTCTTTCCAGAGTGTAAATTAAGGTGCATAAGCCTCTCATCGTAAGGCAAATTTCCGAGTTCATGTGTCAGTGGGTTTTCTTACTTGAACAAAATCGCCTGGCGTCAGCTAGAATATATTCTAAAATTGTAAAACTTGTGTGAGGATAAAGAACATAAGAATAATCAATGATAGATAATAAAGAATAATATGTAACACTGAATGCGAGCTGCAGAAAGCAATAGATAGATCGGATAGAGTGATGACTGAGAAAAGGATGAAAATTAATGTCACTAAAACAGATTTAATGAACATCAGTAGAGAAAATAAACAACTAAATATAAGTATTGGAATCGAAAGGACAAAGTCGAAATAGGAAATAAGGGAGGAACTTAGAATAACAGATATTACAGAAATCATAGAAGCAAACAGACTTGGAGGTTCGGGCATGTAATGAGAATGGTACAAGTGAGATTGCCAAGACGAGCACTGACACGGAAGTCTAACACAAGAAGACTACTTGGTAGACCAAAAAAGAGATGGATTGACGGAGAAGCGGTGGAAAGAAGAGGTGGACAACAGCAATTGGCGGGAGAAAAGGAAATACATCAAAATAGAGAGGAATGGAGAAAAATCGTTGGGACGAGCCCCGCTAGCTGACAGTGATTACCTTACCAGGCGTCAGATGAAGGAGTGAGAAAGATGATAAGTATGAGTAACGTAACGCAACGAAAAATAACACAACGTAACACATTGGATATATTTTAGTGTTGAAAAATTCCTGGAGGGTAAATACGACGACAGCAAAGATGGAGCGCTTGTTTGTGATACACTAATTTTACATAAATTCTATTATACCTTTTTCTTTTTTTGAACAGGCGATATTTTCACAAATATATATATATATATATATATATATATATATATATATAAAACTAAATGAAAATACTAATTATCGTCGAACAATGATTAAATGTCAGTTTTGATTGAAGATTCAATACATACACCAGATACATACATACACCAGATACACCAGATACATATACCAGATACATACATATAACACATACATACATACACCAGATACATACAAACACTAGATACATACACCAGATGCATACATACACCAGATACATACATACACCAGATACATACATACACCAGATACATACATATACCAGATACATACATACACCAGATACATATATACACCAGATATATACACACACCAGATATATACACACCAGATATATACATACACCAGATACATACACCAGATACATCCATACACCAGATACATATATACACCAGATATATACACACACCAGATACATACATACACCAGATATATACATACACCAGATACATATACACCAGATACATACATACACCAGTTACGTACATACACCAGATATATACATTCACCAGATATATATATATATATATATATATATATATATATATATATATATATATATATACACCAGATATATACATACACCCGATACATACATACACCAGATACATACATACACCAGATACATGCATACACCAGATAGATACATACACCAGATACATGCATACACCAGATACATACATACACAAGATACATACATACACCAGATACATACCCAGATACATACATACACTAGATACATAGACCAGATACAAATACCAGATACATACATACACCAGATACATGATACATGTATCATATACCAGATAATATACCATATATATGTAATACATATATCATATACATATACCATATCCATATATCATATGCATGTACCATATTCATACACCATATAAATATACCAGATGCATGTAATTCACATACTGTATATTATACCATATACATGCACTATACACATATACAATATATATTATACATGTACATTGAGTAGACACGTTAGCATGTGAGTGAATGTTCATTGATCTCCCAGAAAATGAAACTTTTTACATCCTACAAATCCATTAATCAAGGAATGCTTTGCCTGCCACACGTACGAAACAACAGGTAAGATGGCGGCTCATAAGGAGAGACTATACAATCCATAAGCTATTACCCGCTCTGCGTGGTGGATTGAGCGTTTATACCCTTGCTGTAGCTCAAAGATTTAATACCACCATACCTGCCGTCACGCATTCAGCCCAGCGGGTTTCGAACCTCCAATCGTGTAACAAAAAGAATGACAATAAAAGAAAACCGATCATAGTTAAACAGTCATTAATTCCTATAGCGATAAAAAAAAAAAAAAAATGAAAATAAAAATCTGACACCTATAAGATAGATAATAAGATAACAGCTACGGAAAATCGATAACAATAAACAAGAAAATTTCAATAAAAACTCGTAGCAAAATCAGCAATAAAAACGGTTGAAGCAAAACAATATCAATAGCAAATAGATAGTAATAGATAACCGATGATAAATGATAAGCAAGAAAAAGAAAAACAATAAAAAGGTTAATAGGAACAACAAAGAGATAAGGGCAACTAAACGATGATGAAAATAAAGTGATAACAAAATGAAAACAACAAATAAAACGAAAACAACTAAAACGTTAACAACAAATAAAACGAAAACAACTAAAACGTTAACAACAACTAAAACGAAAACAACTAAAACGTTAACAACAACTAAAACGTTAAGAACTAAAACATTAACAACAACAAAACGATAACAACAACAAAAGGATAACAACAACAAAACGATAACAACAACAAAACGATAACAACAACAAAACGATAACAACAAAACGATAACAACAACAAAACTATAACAACAACAAAACGATAACAACAACAAAACGATAACAACAACAAAACGATAACCACAAAACGATAACAACAACAAAACGATAACAACAACAAAACGATAACAAAAAACAAAACGATAAAAACAACAAAACGATAACAACAATACGATAACAACAACAATACGATAACAACAACAATACGATAACAACAACAATACGATAACAACAACAATACGATAACAACAACAATACGATAACAACAACAATACGATAACAACAACAATACGATAACAACAACAAAACAATAACAACAACAATACGATAACAAACAACAAAACAAACAATATAACAACAAAAACGAAACATTGATAATTATAAAAAGACAAAAATCACTTTCTCATAAAATAAACAAAACATTCAATCTGTGTCACACGTGAACTCAGTAACCGCAAAGGGCCTTCGAGAGTGACTCTCCGACTCGAAGTCGGAGGTCTTCAAGAAACCCAAGCAAGGATCCTCACGGCCACACCGCGATTCGAATGGACAACTTCGCCCGAAGACGAATAATCATCCATCGAATGTAAGGAAGAAGAAAAAATAAAAAAATAAAGAATAATACAGGGAAAAAAAAGGAAAAAGAAAAAATGCCCTCCGAGGTGCAAGACTGAAAACTACCCAAGAGGAGTCTCTAGGTCGACGGCCCATTAACCTCTGGCGAACTCTGTGTCCGATCCAGGACATTCAAGGACCCGAGCCCAGGAACCCCAGAGCCCAGGAGACCACCGAGCATTAGGATCCACCTGTTTTGGGAAAACAAAGAGAGAGAGGATAAAGAGAGAGAGATTCGCCGGCGAGGGCACAGAGCCAAGGAGGACCGCTCCCTCGAAGCATAAGAATCATCGTGACCCGAGGCCCATGTTCCACCATTCAATTAAAAAGATAAATAGATATAAAGAAAAATAAATAAATAATGGAAAAATCAACGTTCGAATGGGAATGAAAATAACACAAGGAACTTCATGAACGAAAAAGCTATCACACGTTCTCGGAAGAAACAAAACATATGCAAGGCCACGAAATGCCGGAAACATTTAAGGACCAGATGAAATACACAAGTATGGAAAATAAATCGATTCATTAAAGATTTGCAGGAAGGAGAGAGAGAGTGAACACAACGTGATGGGCTGCTGGATAAATCACTTCTTACGTCATCTCTGCCATGAAACGATAACAAATAAAACGATAACAACAAATAAAACAATAACAACAAATAAAACGATAACAACAACAAAACGATAACAATAACAAAACGATAACAACAAAACGATAACAACAACAAAACGATAACAACAACAAAACAATAACAACAACAAAACGATAACAACAACAAAACGATAACAACAACAAAACGATAACAACAGTAATACAATAACAAAATAAACAAACAAAATAACAAGAAAACAATAAACACAAAAGAGTAACAATTATAAAAAGGCAAAAATCACTTTCTCAAAAAGAAAAAACAACCATCACACTCTCAAAAAAGAAACAAAAAACTTCAATCTGCGCCGTGAAGAGATAGGTAAACGTGTAGTGGAGTGGAAGGAGGTTTCCTCAAGGATAATGTGGATGAAGGTGAAACTGGGAAAGAGATGTGGGTTTTTGTAAATGAATATGGGCCTGGCAGTGAGAAGAGTGTAGAAGAAAGGGAGGCCTTTTGGATAGATTTAAATGAGTGCATAGAGGGTTTAGGGAGAAGTGTAAATGTAATAGTACTGGGAGACCTTAATGCTAGGGTAGGAAAGGAGCCAATTGATGGAGTGGTTGGAAAATGTGCAGTTCCAGCAAGAAATCGTAGTGGAGAGTTGATGGTGGAAATGTGTCTACAAAGAGAGTTGATGATAGCAAATACAGTGTTTCGGAAGAAAGTCAAGCATAAGTACACATGGGAGAGGGTGGTGGAGGGAAGGGTGGTAGATAGAGCTTTAATGGACTATGTATTGGTAAATAGGATTATGTTAGGAAGAGTTAAGGATGTACATGTGCTAAGGGGAGAGGGTGGGGGAATATCAGATCATTTTCTGGTGGAAGGTAAGTTGAGAGTGGAGGACAGATGGAGAAAGAGGAAAGGGACAAAAGGTAGGGAGGTGCTTAGAGTAAACTCTTTAATCGAAGAGGAAAAGGAGAAGGAGTACAAGAAGAAGCTGAAGGAGGAGTGGGAGGGAGTGAAGGATAGAGTAGAGATAGGTATGGAGGAGGAATGGGGATGGTTCAAGGAGGGAGTCACAAAGTGTGCAAAGATGGTGTGTGGAACAAGAAGGACAGGAGGAAATAGAAGGAAGGGTAGTGAATGGTGGGATGAGGAAATGAAGAAGGTTGTAGAAGAGAAGAAGCGAGCTTACACAGATTGGTTACAAAATAGGACGAGGGAGTCGTATGAGACGTACAAAGAAAAGAAAAGAGAAGTAAAGAAAAAGATAAAGGAGGCAAAGAGGAGAGCAGATGTAAAATGGGGTAAGAGTATGACAGAAAATTTTGAAAGTAATAAAAAGATGTTTTGGAAAGAAATTAAGAGAGGAAGAGGAGGCAAATCAAGTAGAGAAGAAAAGGTAAAAGGTGCAGATGGAGAGATGATAATGGAGGAGAAGGCAGTAAGGGGAAGATGGGCAGAATATTTTAGGGAGTTGCTTAATGTGAAGGAGGATAGTGAGGGAAAGATAGCTGCAGTGGGAAATGCTAAGAAAATGAGGGTGATGAGTGAGAAAAATGGAGGAGAAATAAGGAAGGATGAAGTGAAGGCAGCAGTTAAGATGATGAAAGCAGGTAAGGCACCTGGTCTGGATGGATGCCATGCAGAATGTCTGAAAAAAGGAGGTATAGTGATAGTGGACTGGTTGGTGAGGTTATTCAATGTTTGCTGGAGAGAAGGTAGAGTGCCAGAAGACTGAAGGACTGCTTGTATAGTTCCACTTTACAAGGGAAAGGGGGACAAGTGTGAATGTAGTAGTTTCAGAGGGATTAGCTTGTTAAGTGTAGTTGGGAAGGCTTATGGGAGGATCTTGATTGAGAGGATTAGGAGAGGAACAGAGGGAGTAATTGGTGAGGAACAGTGTGGGTTTAGGACAGGTAGAGGTTGTGTAGATCAGATTTTTGTGGTAAGACAGATATGTGAGAAAGCTATAGGTAAGGGGAAGGATGTTTTCTGGGCCTTTATGGATCTGGAAAAGGCTTACGACAGGGTAGACAGAAAGGCACTGTGGGAGGTTATGCGGATATACGAGATAGGAGGAAAGCTTCTCCGAGCTGTCAAGAGTTTTTATGAGAGTAGTAGAGCTTGTGTCAGGATTAAAAATGGAGAGAGTGAGTGGTTTGAGGTAAAGGTGAGACTTCGTCAAGGATGCGTTATGTCACCCTGGCTGTTCAACTTATACATGGATAGGATAGTGCGAGAGGTAAATGCAAGGGTAGTGGGCAAGGGATTGGAGATGGTTAAAGAAAATGGAGAAAAGTGGGAGGTGAGCCAACTGTTGTTTGCGGACGACACTGCGCTTGTGGCAGGATCGGAGGAGGGATTGAGGAAGTTGGTGACAGAGTTTGGGAGAGTGTGTGATAGAAGAAAGCTGAAGATAAATGTGGGTAAAATTAAGGTGATGAGATGTACAAGGGGTGAAAGTGGCAGTAATCTGGAAGTGAGCATTAAGGGAGAGCAACTGGAGGAAGTGGATAGTTTTAGATATGTGGGTGCAAATGTGGCAGGAAAAGGTGGAGTGAAGGTGGAGGTAGAATGTAGATTGAGAGAAGCGAGTAAATGCCTTGGTGGATTAAAAAGTGTAATGAGGAATAGAAATTTGGGAATGGATGCGAAGAGGAGACTGTATGAAGGAGTGATTGTGCCAACAGCACTGTATGGAGCAGAAACATGGAACATAAGAGATGAAGAGAGAAGGAGCTTGAATGTGTTTGAGATGAAGTGTCTGAGAAGTATGATGGGGGTTACTAGGCTAGATAGAGTGAGAAATGAGGAGGTGAGGAGGAGAACAGGGGTGGAAAGGGAGCTGGGAGATAGGGTTGATGAAAGAGTATTAGGATGGTTTGGACACATGGAAAGAATGAGTGAAGAAAGACTAGTAAAGGAGGTATGGAAGGCAGATGTGGAGGGAGTGAACATGAGGGGACGTCCTAGGATGAGATGGATGGATGGGGTGAAGGGGGCTTTGGGGAAGAGGGGAATGTCTGTTGAGGAAGGACGGGAGAGGACAGAAGACAGGGGTGAATGGAGAATGGTTGTATATGGAAAATGTTGTGATGCATGAGGTGGAATGGACGGGGGAATGGGGGGTGAGGTAGTGTGTGTGAGCAAAATTTTGACGCAGCCCGAAGGGATTTCTCCCCGTCCTCTCCTTTATATGGGGGGACGGAGAGGGGGGTCGCCGATTTAATGAAGCGGCCTTGCTGTGGATGTGCTGTGTCTTGCGACACTGCTTCTGACCCAGGGTAGTGGACAGGGTGCAGGGATGACCCGTCATCTAGGAGGTGCTAAGATGGGAGGGAGGGTGGAGGGGTGTGGAGTGTTTTTGGGGATGGAATGGGTGGGAATGATTTTATGCCTTTTCCTTTTTGGCTACCTCCCTGGTAAGGGGGAAAAAGCCTTGGTATATGTATGTATGTATATGTATGCGTCGCGCGCGAACACCGTGACCGCAAAGGACCTTCGCGGGTGACTGTCCCACTCGAAGTCGGAGGTCTTCAAGAAACCCAAGCAAGGAACTTCACGGCCGCACCACCATTTGAATGGTCAACCTCGCCTGTAGACGAATAATCATCCATCGAATGTAAGGAAGAAGAAAAAATAAGCAAATAAAGGATAATACAATAAAAAGAAAAAAAGACAAATTGCCCTGAGAGATGCAAGACTGAAAACTACCCAAGACGAGTCTCCAGGTCGATGGCCCAAGAACATCTGGCGAACTCTGTGTACGCTCCAGAACGTTCAAACACCCGAACCCAGGAACCCCCAGAGCCCAAAAGACCAACGAACATGAGGATCCACTTGTTATAGAAAAAGAAAGAGAAAGAGGAGAGAGACGAGAGGAGAGAGAGAGGAGACAGAAGAGAGAGGAGAGATAGATCCGCCAGCGAAGGAACAAAGCCAAGGAGGACCGCTGTCTCGAAGCATAAGGATCATCGTGACCCGAGGCCCATGTTCAACCATTCAGTTAAAAAAAGGAATAAAAAAAGTTAAATAAAAAGAAATGAAAAATAAAAGATCAAGAAAACATCAAACGTTCGAATGGTAATGAAAATAACACAAGGATCTTCATTAACGGAAAAGCTATCAAGCGTTGTCTGGAGAAAAAATATATGCAAACCCACAAAACGCCGGTAAACATTTGAGAACCAGAAGAAATAAACAATTATGGAAAATTAATAGGTTCGTTTAAGATCTGAAGAAACGGAATATCAATGAATTGAACTTTTCTTCTTTACGTACGAGAGAGAACAACGTTAAGATGGCCTGATGGATAAATCACTACTTACGTCATCTCCCCCACGAAACGAAAAATTATATATATATATATATATATATATATATATATATATATATATATATATATATATATATATATATATATATATATATATATATATATATAAAGCGTTACTTCATGGGTCAGTGCCCGTCCTTCGCACTGAAAAAGCTCTCAGACTACGGTGAGCTGTCAAACTGGACTCGTCTCACAGTCCTCTGCAATAAACTTTTAAGACTATAGAGTCTTCATCAACCCAATCTATTTGGCGCGCCTTCAGGTGTCATGTTAGCTGCAGATAACCAATGAGAGTTGTCATGATCGACTGTGGTAGTGGGGATATGATCCTAATATCTAGAGTGCTCCCATGCGGCGTGCCTCTCAAGTACCTTCTGACAACCACGACCAACTCCTGGCCTGCTCGTGTGACTTATCCTGTAAGTCCGACGGAACTGCTTTTACTGACAGCAGGAGGGACGAAATGTGGATTTCTGGCGCCTCAAAACCAGATGATCCGGGCATATAGAGCTCATCAGCCTGGAAGAGCTCTTCATCTATTCTTGGGAAAAGAAAACCCTGACACCAAACCTCCGCTGCTTTGAGGTGTACCCGGTCACGGGAAAGGCTTCGGGAGTAAATCCCAACGAAATATCCGGTGCTGGAGTCCCATAGGCGGTTGAACTTCGCATCGACTTATCTCCTGAAGCTCCTGCAGCCAGTGGCTGGTGCCAAACATATCACATATGATTGTGTTCTTTTGGATTACATCTGTGAGACCGTGAAAAGGATTTTGACGATTGGGCATCCCAGGATCTCCATTATCACCCCCCAGGCTCGCGCCCTAGAGAGACCACTTCAGCGACCAAGCCTGTGTGCACACAACTCTGCTGTACGTGCGGCAGCGAGACATGGACCGTCTACTCCCGCCAAGAAACCAGACTTAACACCTTCCACCTGAGCAACCTCGCTAGAGTTCTGGACCAGACTGCGGATCCGTGCCACGACTTCTTCCAATGCGCCTGCCAAACCTGGAACAAGCGACACGTCATCCCCGCCGACCGCGCTTCCATTTCCACCTTCGAAGTGATGGCAGATCAACTTCAGCTCATTCTCAGAGGTAGGAGGCGGCGGCTTCGGGGTTGTGTTTCACCCCTTGTACATCTCATCACCTTACTTTTACCCACATTTATCTTTAGCTTTCTTCTATCACACACTCTCCCAAACTCTGTCACCAACTTCCTCAATCCCTCCTCCGATCCTGCCACAAGCGCAGTGTCGTCCGCAAACAACAGCTGGCTCACCTCCCACTTTTCTCCATTTTCTTTAACCATCTCCAATCCCTGACCCACCACCCTTGCATTCACCTCTCGCACCACCCCATCCAAGTATAAGTTGAACAGCCAGGGTGACATAACGCATCCCTGACGAAGTCCCACCTTTACCTCAAACCACTCGCTCTCTCCATTTCTAATCCTGACACAAGCTCTACTACTCTCATAATAACTCTTGACAGCTCCGAGAAGCTTTCCTCCTATCCCGTATATCCGCATAACCTCCCACAGTGCCTTTCTGTCTACCCTGTCGTAAGCCTTTTCCAGATCCATAAAGGCCCAGAAAACATCCTTCCCCTTACCTATAGCTTTCTCACATATCTGTCTTACCACAAAAATCTGATCTACACAACCTCTACCTGTCCTAAACCCACACTGTTCCTCACCAATTACTCCCTCTGTTCCTCTCCTAATCCTCTCAATCAAGATCCTCCCATAAGCCTTCCCAACTACACTTAACAAGCTAATCCCTATGAAACAACTACATTCACACTTGTCCCCCTTTCCTTTGTAAAGTGGAACTATACAAGCAGTCCTTCAGTCTTCTGGCACTCTACCTTCTCTCCAGCAAACATTAAAAAACCTCACCAACCAGTCCACTATCACTATACCTCCTTTTTTAAAACATTCTGCATGGCATCCATCCATACCAGGTGCCTTAGCTGCTTTCATCATCTTAACTGCTGCCTTCACTTCATCCTTCCTTATTTCTCCTCCATTTTCCTCACTCATCACTCTCATTTTCTTAGCATTTCCCACTGCAGCTATCTTTCCCTCCCTATCCTTCTTCACATTTAGCAACTCCCTAAAATATTCTGCCCATCTTCCCCTTACTGCCTTCTCCTCCATTATCATCTCTCCATCTGCACCTTTTACCTTTTCTTCTCTACTTGATTCGCTTCCTAATAATAATAATAATAATGATAATAATAATAATAATAATAATAATAATAATAATAATAATAATAATAATAATAATAATAATAATAATAATAATAATAATAATAATAATAATGATAATAATAATAACAATAATAATAATAATAATAATAATAATAATAATAATAATAATAATAATAATAATAATAATAATAATAATAATAATGATAATAATAATAATAATAATAATAATAATAATAATAATAATAATAATAATAATAATAATAATAATAATAATAATAATAATAATGATAATAATAATAACAATAATAATAATAATAATAATAATAATAATAATAATAATAATAATAATAATAATAATAATAATAATAATAATAATAATAATAATAATAATAATAATAATGATAATAATGATAATAATAATAATAATAATAATAATAATAATAATAATAATAATAATAATAATAATAATAATAATAATAATAATAATAATAATAATAATAACAACAATAATTATAATAATAATAATAATAATAATAATAATAATAATAATAATAATAATAATAATTATAATAATAATAATAACAATAATTATAATAATAATGATAATAATAATAATAATAATAATAATAATAATAATAATAATAATAATAATAATAATAATAATAATAATAATAATAATAATAATAATAATAATAATAGTAATAATAATAATAATAATGATAATAATAATAATAATAATAATAATAATAATAATAATAATAATAATAATAATAATAATAATAATAATAATAATAATAATAATAATAATAATAATAATAATAATAATAATAATAATAACTAGCGGAACCCGTGTAAATTACACGAAAGAGAAGAGGATAAATCATTGCATCAAGATGGCAAGAGAGGTAGGATATCCTCTCCCTCTCTTGTCCTTCAGGGTACACTATAATGTCACGCTGGACAGGAGGTGCTCCATCATCACCGACAAATATTGCTGCAATTTCATCATTTGTTGGATTATTATATCTCCTCGCATCAGGGCCGGCAATAAATTGCATGGTTATTTTTCTGGGAGGGATATTTTGTAATGTAGCTCTCTGTTGCTCTTCAAGTTCGACAGTTCTCATGTTTTTATATGCCCCTACATAAGGATTATCGACCATTGCTTGAGACATTTTTTCGAAAACTGAATATAAGCAATTAGAATTTTAATTAGCATTTGGCCTCAGATTTAATGCTTCATTTGTTTCAATTATATAGAGCTGTCCATATTTTCTTTCTTCATTTTCATTTGGATGTAAATTTGTTGCATAATGATATATTTGTCCTTGCAATCGAAAACAATATGGACCATGTCCTGGAGGTGGCTTCACTTCAGCGCCGAAGGAAGCAAAGGCAAAGGAGGAGTTATAATTCCTAATGTTGTTTCTAAAGTTGCTTGAATCCCTGTCATTTCCTTCGAACAATTTCCTTAGAATGACCGGATATTCTTGGAGGGACTCAAGTGATACTTTTCCATTATGACAACAATTCAGATGCTCTCCCTGAAATCGGAGAGCCTGGCAGTGTTCACAAATAACATTCATTGGCCCAATATAGAATCTATCAGGATTTATAAATTGGAC
>NC_134804.1:222500-235000 GCF_046742065.1 Oratosquilla oratoria | reverse complement strand
TGGCCGCCTTCCAAAGCTTCAATTTACAGATAACTTTTTTCTGGCTGCTCCCAGACCCTATAAATGTATTACAAACAAAAAAATTTGGCTTTAACTTGTTTATTAGCTCCCTCTGATGAACATATAAAACATAAATTCAATATAAATTCAAGAAATACAGAATGAGGCATTGCAAATGTGATATGACGTCACCATGACGTAGTATGACGTCATTCAGAGGCATGATAGGAGCTCGTATTCACTTGGATCATCGGTGCTTGCATCAAAGTTGCTATTTTGACAGAGTCCTTTACATTCACCACATGCACTGGAACATTCAAGCTCATTCCGTTTGCAACTACAGCGTTGAGTGTCACAGTTGCCCTTACACTGACATCTGACCAATTTCAGTAGTGAATCAGGAGCCACTGGCGAATCCATCGTCTTCGGTTCAAGCTGTCCCTTCCGCAGACACCAGCCCCATTTCTCGGGGTCCACACAGTTCCCCATCCATTCCTGGACCTGACAATAAACACGGAACGAGTGGTATTTGGCTGCATCGGTTGTTGGGGGAAGGCTGTGAACTTCAACGGTAGTTGAACTTTTTCCCACCTTGTTGCAAAACTTTGTCTTTCGCAGTCCGTCAAGGGTGTCATTTCCTTTTCCCCCGTACAAATAAACCAAGGCCTTTTCACCAGCTGATGATATCGCGTCTTTACTTCCACTTTGGCAACAGAATGCTTCTAAACATTTCAAGAAACCGTTGTCTTCCCTCACTTTCCTCAAGGCAGCCCCTTTACCAATACCATACAGTCGTGAGGTTGTGTCACATCCACAGAGTGCATGGACAACTGGCAGGACACTACAGATGCTTTCACCGAGAGCTTCTGCTACTGAGTTAATATGCCAACATTTCCCACCTTCCTTGCTCGACTTGAAGTACAAATCATTCATCCCTCGTTCCGCATAATGACACAACAGCACCAACAAGTCTGTGTGCTCACCTATCACATATGTCACAGTTTCCCTTGCATGCTCAATTCCCTTCTTCGCAATCATGACATCTGCATCTGCTGGCGCATTGACACAGTCAATTCCATTTGTCTTGAATGTTTCACACAATAAGTCAATGAAGCTTTGCTTATTGTCCGAGTTCGACAAGAAGTTTTCCTTTTTTGACCAAAGGGGCATGGTTGGAGTGAACATCACCTTTTGACCAAAGACTCCTTTTGATTGTCGATTGTGTGTCATATCCTTGGTAGTAGGTCCTGATTTATAACCGTCGAATACAACCACCGGGTTGAGAAAGTTTTTGGAAACATGCTTCATGTACATGCTTGCAATGTCCTCAAATGTGTCACACTTCTTCCATGGAATCCTTTGCAATAAGGAACCATCATCCAGAACATGGGTCACAGTCCTTTCTTCCTCAAATGATTCCAATGCCGACTTGGGAACAACAGCAGCTATCTCATCTCTTAGCTGTGATTTATTGGCTTCCCTGAGCCTCCCCCACTTATCGAACAGAGCAGTAGGGTAGCTAGACAACTCATACGCAAAGACCTCTTCAACACCTAAGTCACTGTTATTAGCAAAGATGAGGAGCCTCTGGAAAAGGAGCTGTGGGTCGATTGGTACTTTTTCAGCACTGATTGCAACCTTTGCACCCAACGACACAACTTGATCTTTCTTCCAAAATGAAAAGTCAAAAGCATTGCTGCCTTCCATCTTCTGCACAATGTTCATACCAACCTCATATAGTAAATGAGGATAGGCCGAGGCTGGTCCTGTCACACCGTTGGCAATATTCCTGAGTTCATTTGATTCTTGAAATGGATCATAATCCTTGAAGAATGCGAGAAATTTCTCTGTGTCCTTCCTATCTCGTTCACGCCTTGCTTCAGTCATTTCTTTGTGCTGCTCAGAGGTGTGGAAATGCTTCCCTGCCAGTTCTTGCATAACTTCACTCACCGCAGCGCAGGCTGGCATAGCAAGTAACCAGCGCAGGCGTTGCGTTTCCTCCATGCCCCTACCATGTGTCAATCCACCATTCGTTTTCAAAGAGCGCATCAAAACCTGCTCTATAACCAATTCGCTTGGCAGTCCTGCCCACAGGCGATCACTTCGGCGGATCACAAATAGACCGGAGTTCAATTGACAGAACATGTCTGGGTTGAGCTGCTCAAGTTCAATCATGTCTTGAATGTACACATGGGCTGACTTGGCATAATTGTTATGACCACACGCTGCAAAGTACGGCAACATCTCCTGGAGTGTTCCGAGATACAGTAGGAAATCGCCCATTCTCAGTGCCCTCAGGAAGCGACGCAGCAAGTCAATCATGTCCATGTATTTAATCCATAGCTTTCCCATCTTATGCTCTGCTAAGGAGCTCTTCTCAGCTTTAAGTTTTTCAGAAATTCTGTTGAAAACGTCTTTACTGCAGGTGAAACGTCTTCACGCAACAGCTTATCCAAAAGATCTGCAGCCTCCTGGAAGTCCTTGCATGCGTCTCTTTCCTCATCTACCATTGAGAGGTTGACACCGTATGCCCTGCCTAACACAATCGAACTCAAGGCTGTGTCAACCAAGAAGTGGCCTCTGATTGCTCGTACATAGGCTTTCCCACTCAGCATTTGGGTCACAGCATTTTCAGCGTATATAAGTTCCAAAACCTCCTTAAGCCCAGATGCTTCTATAACATGGCCCATGCATCCCAAGAAGCTCATCACAGAGTGAAAGCCACCAAGGTTCAAAACAATGGGTTTCAGTTCGCTTCCTTCCTGCTAATGAACAATGATCGTCTTCGCTTTCCAATAAAGCGGTTGGTCGAATGTCAGCATTGGCGTCGTTCCCTGGCGATGGCTTTCCGCAGCAACGAACTGAAGTGTTGAGTAAATACAACTCATGTCCGTAGGTCCATGTCAATCATGGGCAAGAAATGGACGGAAGATTTCCCTGGGTGTTGTCCATGGCACACACTCTGCATTAAGCCGGACCAGCCTGGTCGTTTTGGTCGAAGCAACTCTTTAGGCCTTCACATTTTTATTGCACATGCTCCATTGTTCACCAAATTTATATAGTTGCGTATGAAAAGGGAGAAATACACACAATGTAAGTAAAATTATTTACCTGGGTCATCAATTTCTTCTTCTGTATGCTGTGGCTGACCTTGGCATTTATCTCTGTGAGATTTTAATCTTGACACAATGCCCTGTAGTTCCTGGCTACAGTCTTTGCATTTAGCTTGGTACCTACCCTTTGCCAGAAGTTGTTGGTAGTTTTTCAAAATTCCAGACAGGATCATTTTTTCTGCCTGAAGGAACCACTCTGCCAGGTCCAGAAGACATCCTTCCTGATTGATTCCAAAGCAGCAACTCAGTGAGAAGCTGCTTACCTAAAACAAGTTTCAACAAGAATCTTGTTGAAACTTGTTGTGGGCTGCACAGTGATATATACTACATGTAGGCTTATACCGTTCCTTGTATACTTGTGGCAAGTCTTCATAACACTGCTCCTTATATTGATATTCTAAAAATGTCCTGTAGAAATCAGATAGCAATCCCACAATATTCAAAATCTAAAAAAAAAAAAAAAAAAAAAAAAAAAAAAAAAAAGATTTAAATCAAATAAATCTGATTAAAAAAAATAGATTTTTATATTTTTTAAAAAGAAAATAAAAAATCGCCAACCCTGGTATCCACTAACCTCATACAATAATACCTGTTAAGTCCAGCAAAAATTGGCATTTCAAAGCATAACAGTGCTTTAAGAATAGTTCCTTATTTCACTATAAAAGTTTATATTAACTTACACTGCATTGAACAAGCCAACAGTTGATATATTTGTCCTATATATAATGTTATGTTTCTACTTTTGAAAAAATAATAGCTTCCCACACAGAGTGGGGGATATCTGGAATAAATTAAGTAAGGCAACAGTGTGTGCAAATACTATTGAAGAGTTTAAGAAAACCTTGATACTGAAAGAAACAAAGACGGGTCATTACCAACATAGCTCCCTTCCCGTATAAAACAACTATGGTAAATACACACACACACACACACACACACACACACACACACACACACACACACACACACACACACACACACACACACACACACACACACACACACACACACACACACACACACACACACACACACACACACACACACACACACACACACACACACACACACACACACACACACACACACACACACACAGATGTAGAAATGGCTGAAGGAATGACCAAACACTTTAAGTCTGTATTTACAATTGAAAGCTCACAATTGTGGGATGATAGTCACTAAGAAGGATCTCCTAAAATGAGTAACGTAACGTCAGATGGAATAGCGAACTGGATATTAAAAAATGCATAGATGAACTCACAGATAAAATACACAAGATAATTGACTTCTCACTCAAAGAAGGAAAAGTACCACAAGACTGGAAAAATGCTAATATTGTATCAATATAGAAGGGAGGAAATAAAGAATATCCAACAATTATAGACCGGTATCCCTTACAAGCACAATTGCAAAAATATGCGAGAGAGTCATCAAAAATAAATGGATTAACCACTTGGAA
This sequence comes from Oratosquilla oratoria, assembly GCF_046742065.1. Classification (NCBI taxonomy): domain Eukaryota; kingdom Metazoa; phylum Arthropoda; class Malacostraca; order Stomatopoda; family Squillidae; genus Oratosquilla; species Oratosquilla oratoria. The sequence goes on along the minus strand of NC_134804.1, from coordinate 230,425 downwards.
GAAAACAAAATATTAAACCCCAACCAATTTGGATTTAGAAGTGGAAGATCATGTACTACAAAATTAATATGCTTTTATTCAAGATTGGTAGACATAATACACGAAAGAGATGGCTGGGCAGATTATGCCTTCTTGGACCTACAAAAGGCTTTTGACAAAGTGCCACACAAAAAACTTCTAAGAAAAATTGAAACAATAGGTGGAATACAAGGAAAATTATTGGAATGGATGAAAGACTTCTTGGTAGGAAGGAAAATGAGAGTGATACTTAGAGGAAAGAACTCAAAATGGGTAAAAATAATAAGTGGAGTCCCCCAAGGCTCTGCGGGAGAAAGTGCTGGAGAAAGCCCGGGAGATGGGCCAGGAGAAGGACCAGAAAAGAGCCTCGAGAAGGGCCGGGAGAAGGACCAGAAAAGAGCCTCGAGAAGGGCCGGGAGAAGGACCAGAAGAAAGGCCTGGGGAAGGGATATGAGACCGGCCAGAAGAAGGGACAAGAGTAGGGTAAGAAGAAGAGCCAGGAGAAGGGTGAGGAGAAGGACAAGGAGAAGGACCAAGAGAAGGGCCAGTATAAGGGCCGTGAAAAGGGCCGTGACAAATTCCTTCAGAAGGGCCGGGAAGAGGGCCGTGAGAAGGACCAGGTGAATGGCTAAGAGAAGGGCTCGAATAAGGGCCCCGGAGAAGGGCCAGAAGGACGACAAGAAGGGCCGGGAGAAGGGCCGGAAAAAAGACCAGAGAAGGGCCGTTTAGAAGGTCCGGGAGAATGGCCAGGAGAAGGGCTAGGTGAAGGGCCGAAAGAAGGGCCAGAAAAAGTTATGGGAGAAAAGCCAGGATCAGGGCCACGAGAAGGACTGGGAGAAGAGCCGGTAAAAGGGCCAATAGATGGGGCGGGAGAAGGGCCGAGAAATGCCAGGACAAGGGCCAGGAGAAGGGCCAGGTGAATGGCCTGAAGAAGGAGCAGGAAAAGGGACAAGAGAAGGGCCTGTAGAAGGGCCAAGAGAAGGGCCGGTAGAAGAACCAGGTGAAGGGCGAGGAGAAATGCCAAGAGAAGGGCCATGAGAAGGGCAGGGAGAAGGGCCGGGAGATTGTCCACTCATATATACAATATATATATATATATATATATATATATATATATATATATATATATATATATATATATATATATATATATATATATATATAAAATCACCCATCCTGACTCCACTACTGAACAAAGGCCCCCTTCATAGCATTCCATGATTCACACAACCGTGCCATCCTCTGCCACGTCATTCCTGCAAACTTCTCAGTCTCGTCTCTCCACCTTCTGTCTGGTCTCCTTCTTCCACGCTTCCCATCTCGCGGCGTCCACTCAGTAACACACTTGCTCCATCACTCATCAGTCGTTCGCACTAACTTACCTGCCCAATTCTACTTCCTCTCTTTTACTGCTTCCACAATATATTTCATTCTAGTCTGCTCTCTCATCCAACTTGCTCTCTTTCGGTCTCTCAGCGTTATTCCCATCATTGATCTCTCCATCCTCCCCTGTGCTGTCCTTAGTTTTGTTTCCATTGCCTTCGTTAGTTTCCAAGTCTCACACCCGTAGATTATTGCTAGTAGAATGCATTGATTGTAAACTTTACGTTTCAAACATAAATGTAGAGAGCCTCTCAGGATCTTATTATACTTACCAAACACAACACTTTCCAACCAATTGCAATGCGTCTTTTTATTTCATTATCATGATCTTTCGTCACTTTCACCATTTGGCCTAAATAATTATACTCTTCAACTTCCTCAAGACTTTATTAATTTAAATTTTTTTTTTTTTGACACTTTCCTTGTTTAGATCACTCAGCATATCTTCCAAGTTTTTTGCTCTTTCTGAAATAAGAATAATGTCATCCGGAAATCTTAGGTGGTTTAAATATTCACCATTAATCTTTAAACCTTTCTTTTCCCAACTCAATCTTCTGGAAATATCTTCCAAGCAAGCTGTAAATAGTTTCGGCGAAATTGTATCGCCTTGCCGTACTCCTTTCTCGATCTTGATCTTTTCTGTATCTTTATGTAGTCGAATTATCGCGGTACCTTTCGCATAAATATTTTCTAAAACTTTTACGATCTATTCGTTTGTACCCTAATTGCGTAGCAAATTTAGTATTGCTATTTGTTCTACCAAGTCAAAGGCCTTCTCGTAATCTACAAAAGCTAAACACAGAGGTATGTTGTACTCTGTCAGTTTCTCGATTAGTTGGTTTATCGCCTGCAAATGGTCTAGGGTCGAAAATCCGCTCCTAAAGCCTGGCTGTTCTCTCGGTTGGTTTTCATCTAAAACATGACTTAGTCTATTTGTAAGGATCTTGGAGAATACTTTATATAAATTTGATAGCAAGCTAATCGGTCGATAGTTACTAAGGTCCTTCTGGTCTCCTTTTTATGGATCAGAATCACTTTAACATTGCATCACGCATCAGTAACGCTTTCTTGGCGTAAGCACTGGTTGTACAACTCAGCTAATTTAATATGAACTAATTTCCCTGCGTCTTTCAACAGATCTATCGATATACCATCTTCCCCAGGTGCTTTTCCTCGTTTCATAGTTTTTAGAGCAAATTCTACTTCTTCCTTTGTAATCTCTTGTGCGCTACTAACGTCTACACATGAATTTACTGATTCAAACTACGATCTTCGACGAGTAAAACTCTTGGTAAAATTCTTCTACTCTTTTTACCATTTTGTCTCTACATTTAATTATTTATCCATTTCTATCTTTCAAACATATCATTGGCTGTCTTCCTAAAGCATGTTTGCGCTCGGTTACTTTAATACTTTTACCCTTTCGAATAGTTTCCTATATTTCATCCATGTTTCTCTTTCTTTTCTCTAATCTCTGCCTTCTGTTGATAAGTTTGTTTAGTTCTACTCTTTCTATTTCGTCTCTCCTGCTTTTAATCAGCATGGTCCTTCTTTACACGGAATAAGTGGTAGCCTATTAGGTTGGACTAGTAATTGGTTGAATGGTCGAAAACAGAGAGTTGCTTTAAATGGAAAAACTTCTAGATGGAAAAATGTTACAAGTGGAGTTCCTCAGGGTTCTGTTCTTGGGCCACTTCTATTCATAGTATATATAAATGATATAGACCATGGACTAAAATCTACTATTTCCAAATTTGCTGATGATACAAAACTGTGCGGAGTGGCAAATGATCACTCAAACCAATTAGATATGCAAGAAGGTTTAGATAAATTACAGCAATGGTCTGAAAAGTGGCTAATGAAATTTAACACAAGTAAATGCAAGGTAATGCACATAGGTAAAAATAACAGTAAGTACGATTACAAGTTATTCGGAAATTCGTTAACAAAAGTGGATAGTGAAAAAAATCTCGACATGATTATCAGTAACGACCTCAAATCATCCAAGCAGTGTATTTCAGCCTCTGAGAAAGCAAATAAGATTCTAGGACTGATTGCGCGATCTTTTGATTTCAAAAGTCTATCACTCATTAACAAGCTATATAAATCGTTAGTTCGTCCACATTTGGAATATGCTGTTTCCGTATGGTCACCGAATCTCATTAAAGACATTGACAGACTGGAAAAAGTACAACGGCGAGCCACAAGACTGATTCCAAATATCAAAAATAAATCATACGAAAATCGACTAAAACATATGAATCTGTTTTCCCTAAAAAAGCGTAGACTCAGAGGTGACTTGATACAGGTCTTTAAGATTTTAAAGGGAATTGACAACATCAAAAGTGACCAAATTTTCACATTGAATGAGAATCAGACAAGAAACAATGGTCTCAAACTGTCCTGAAATAGATTCAATTTGAAAGTAGGTAGAAACAACTTTGCCAACCGTGTAGTTAATGAATGGAATAAATTTCCTGCACAGGTAGTGCAATGTAGTTCAGTTCGAAGCTTTAAGAATCATTTAGATATACACCTAAGTAAGATGCTGTAATGATTATAATTTATCTTATATTATTTGTTTTTGTTTTGTTATCATTTGTCTGTCTGATTTTCATTTATTATTAGTTATATGTCAATTTATCATTGTTTACTATTTACCTGTTTGTTTATTATTTAACTATACTTATGCATTTATTTATGTATTTTATTTGTTATTTACATTATTATAGATTTTATCTATTATTTTATTATTATTATGATTTCTTTTTCGCATCCGACCTAGATATGGACCAAAAGGTCTCCTGTCGGGATGCTCCGCCTTTATAATCCTTTGTAATCCTTTTAATTAGGTAATTTGTAGCTTTGGAGTATTTGTTTTCTCTAATGTTTTTTGTACTTCCTACTTTCTCTGCTGATTCTCTAATGATATTCACTAAATTCAAATTAACATCTTCCACGGTGTCCTCATAAGTCCTTAGAGCTTTGAATCTATTTCTAATTTCTAACTGAAATTTCTTATTATTATCCTTAACCTTTGCAAGGCTTATTTTCTTTCTTAAAATTAGTTTATTTCTCTCGGCTCTGAAATTGAATTTAGCTGTGCAACCTACCATTCTATGGTCACTACCTATGTTGACTTTATCTATCACCGTAACATTGTTAACACTTTTGCTCTCGTCTCCTAATATGAAGTCTATTTCGTTCTTTGTTGTTCCATTTGGACTTCACGTCCATTTACGACCTACACGCTTTTGGAAGAAAGTGTTCATTATCTTCATGTTGTAGTTCTCTGCAAAATTGACTAACATCTCGCCTCTGTCATTTCTTTCACCTACTGCAAACTTACCAATGCACGTCTCATCGACCATCTTCTTCCTCACTTTAGCATTAAAGTCGCCTATCACCAACATGTACTTACTTTTTTCTTGATCCATTATCTGACTTAAATCATCATAGAACGACTCAATTTCATCGTCTGAACTCTGTGAAGTTGGTGCATAAACCTGAACTATTTTTAGAGTGTACCTTTTACACAGCCTAATCACAATCCAAGCTACCCTGTCTGACAAACTACTGAACTTGACTACGTTACCAGCAACCTCTCGGTTTATCAAGAATCCTACTCCACTAGATCTTTCTTTGTCCTTACCTCTATAGTAGAACAGGTGGTGACCATCTTGTAATTATATCAGCTTTTCTTCCGCTCTTCGGACTTCGCTCAGTCCTACGATGTCCCACTTGATGTTGTCTAGTTCTTCCATTAAACTCTCCAGCCTGTGATCTTCTGAGAGACTTCTTACGTTGTAAGTATAGAACTTCATTTTCTTGGTGTTTTTTAATGTCTAAGACTTGGATCTGCTTAGACAGTGCTAACTCACATTCGGTGGCACACTACCCGTAAGCACACGAGGTAATGCGGTTGGACCTTTAGGAGACGATGATCCAACAGGAACGCCCGGTTTTGTTTTGGTTGTGCTGTTCATATTAGCTATGAAGGGGAGGGGGGATGGCAGTAATCTCATCTCCATACCAAATGTTTTCTGGTGAGATATTTCTCTGATGTCACCTTATTCATTATATTCGGTGAAGCCCTATATCCATAGGGTGCCCAATGGTACACGCCGTCATTATGACGACACCCCATATATCTATAAGGAGTTTCCCTGTTCACCATCAGGGACGTGCCAGTTTGCAGTGGGTACTGCGACTGTGCGTGTGAGCTGCTCTTTGCCTGATGTTTCTTACAAAACCTGTTCGATATGGGTGACCCTGCAGAGATTGTCTCTCTATCGACATAGGTTTTGTAGTCATTAAGATTCTCAAGCCTATCCACCACGTCAAGGTGTCAACTCTCGGATAGGTATATATACTGTATATATATCTATATATATATATATATATATATATATATATATATATATATATATGATGTAAGCGGAATAGGAAACACAGGAGTCTTGGTCTTGAGTTTATTCCTGACTAGTTTCGCAGGTATGCTTTTTCAAAGGAATATGTGTACAAACGGGCTGTGGGCATTATATACATGGGGTGGACCTCACCACCTCTCCGAGTTACCATAGTTGGTGGCGAATGTGAACATCACATTGTGGCTCACGTAACAATGAAGACATTTTTACAATTAAATATGATAACACTAATACCAAAGAAATTATTAATAGAAAATGTAACAATAGTAATGATAACGATGAAGATAAATATTTAAATAATAATATTAACAATAATAACAAAAATGATAGTAGCAATACAGGAAATAATAACAATAAAATAAAAGTAATAGTAATAAAAACAATAATAAGAATAAAAACGATAATACTAATAACCAAGAAATTAAAATTATTAATATTAATTATGACAATAATGGTGAAAACAATGATAATAAAAACGGAAATTTTTTAAATAATTAAATAGTAACAATAATAATAACAAGAATGATAATAAAGATAACGAAAGTAATAATAATAAAGATGGTAATAATAAGAATAAAAACGTAATGATAAAATTATAAATGATAGAAGTAATAAATAAATAATAGTTATAATAACAATGATCATAATAATAGTGTTGAAAATAAATATTAACAAATAGCATTAAAAGAATAAATCATGATAAAAAGTTGGGGCGAGGTAGCATGGAGGAACTTCAGAGTGAAAGGAAGAAAGCTGGAGAGGGTAGGCCGAAGTGGGAAAAAGGTATCTACTTAGGGTCGGGGGGTCTGGGAAGCCATTCTTGGAGGGCAAGTGTCGCGGTAGATTTTGTCCATTTCGAGTCACCAGTTCTCTTGTTTGTGTTTTTGTGGTTGGCAAAACGTTGAGACAGACAGGACTCATCATAGTAAATTACACAGGGAAGAAAATAGGACACTTGACCACCAACAGAACCAAGACAAACCGTGACAATAGCATCGTTTACAAAATTCCCTGCAAAGGATGTGACTGTGCATACTACGGAGAGACATACAGAGGACTTAACAACAGACTCAAGGAACACAAAGCGGACATTAGACACCACCGAGAAACCAACGCTCTAGTTAACCACATTGACACAGAGGGACATTTGCCTAACTGGGAGGGTTCCACCATTCTAGCTAAAGGACTACACAAGAAACAACGGAAAATAATTGAATCACTTTACATTGCCAACCACAAAAACACAAACAAGAGAACTGGTGACTCGAAATGGACAAAATCTACCGCGACACTTGCCCTCCAAGAATGGCTTCCCAGACCCCCCGACCCTAAGTAGATACCTTTTTCCCACTTCGGCCTACCCTCTCCAGCTTTCTTCCTTTCACTCTGAAGTTCCTCCATGCTACCTCGCCCCAACTTTTTATCATGATTTATTCTTTTAATGCTATTTGTTAATATTTATTTTCAACACTATTATTATGATCATTGTTATTATAACTATTATTTATTTATTATTTCTATCATTATATATTTATAATTTTATCATTACGTTTTTATTCTTATTATTACCATCTTTATTATTATTACTTTCATTATCTTTATTATCATTATTGTTATTATTATTGTTACTACTTTAATATTTATAAAAATTTTCGTTTTTATTATCATTGTTTTCACCATTATTGTCATAATTAATATTAATAATTTTAATTTCTTGGTTATTAGTATTATCGTTTTTATTCTTATTATTGTTTTTATTACTATTACTTTTATTTTATTGTTATTATTTCCTGTATTGCTACTATCATTTTTGTTATTATTGTTAATATTATTATTTAAATATTTATCTTCATCGTTATCATTACTATTGTTACATTTTCTATTAATAATTTCTTTGGTATTAGTGTTATCATATTTAATTGTAAAAATGTCTTCATTGTTACGTGAGCCACAATGTGATGTTCACATTCGCCACCAACTATGGTAACTCGGAGAGGTGGTGAGGTCCACCCCATGTATATAATGCCCACAGCCCGTTTGTACACATATTCCTTTGAAAAAGCATACCTGCGAAACTAGTCAGGAATAAACTCA
>NC_134804.1:200000-217500 GCF_046742065.1 Oratosquilla oratoria | reverse complement strand
GACGTAAGCGGAATAGGAAACACAGGAGTCTTAGTCTTACCTGCGAAACTAGTCAGGAACTCAAGACTAAGACTCCTGTGTTTCCTATTCCGCTTACATATACATATATATATATATATATATATATATATATATATATATATATATATACTGTATATACCGTATATAGGGTAAAAATTCAAGTAGAAGGAAGAATATTGACACAGGTGGACCAATTCAATTACCTAGGAAGTATGTTAACTTGGGATGGTAAAAGCGACGAAGAGGTAAAAAGAAGGATAGCCATAACGAAAAATAAATTCAACAAAATTAAACACATAGTGACTAAAAATAATATTAACATGAGAACAATAAAAATATTTATCAAATGTTATACTTGGTCATTATTATATTGATATGAAACTTTGACAATTAGTGTACAAATGCAAAACAGGATAAAGCAGTAGAAATGTAGATTTGGAGAAAGATGCTGAAAATTTCATGGACAGAATTTAAAACAAACAAAGAAATACTCTAGCAAATAGGAACACGGAGGGAAATAATGGCAACTATCAGGAAAAGACAGTTACACTTTCTAGGACGTCATGATAAAACATCTATTAGAACACACGTGCCTAACGGGAAAAATAGGAGGAAAGAGGGCAAGAGGAAGACCACGACCTACCTTATGGATTTCTGCTCCAGCTAATTTCAGACGACTCACTCACTTCAGGGATCCCTATTGACCCTGACCCAGTTTAGCTCGAGTTCGCCTTTCAACAAAGGTTGTATAGCATTGGTTGGAATAAGAAATGATAAGGAACTCTACCGAGTCGACACACATAGACAAGGCTGAAGACGATACAGACAATACAGTAGAGCTCGTCCTTGTAAAGAAAGCTCTTTAACTATAGAATACAAATATCAGCTTCCATGCAATACTGGCCTAATCTATTCGTGCTGGCCAGAATCCAGGCTACCATATTCTAATAGAAGACCTCAATGTTAAGCACGCAGAATTATATCTAAGCAATATCACTCACCTAGGAAAAACCATTTATACCCAACATGACCCACTCTACATTCTCAGTAACATAGATCAAGATACACACACATTACTAAAAAAAATCCCTCACCGTCGCATCACCGGATATGACATTCCCCAACCAAGACAACATGAACCACAGAGTCCGACCTACCACAATACTTTATACTCATCACATGTATTGCTCTCAATAGCTAATCAAGCATTCACAGAATGCCACAAAGACAACTGAATAAGTTTCACAACATACAGAGTTCATCACAGTCAAAACTCTTTCCTCATCCTACATTAGGGCAGTAATTGAAGCATTTAACATTTATATATATCACGTAGATAATCATAACCATACATTACTAAAGACCATGTAAAACACCAGACACAATTATAGCCTATTTCATTACAGAATGTAACATCTTTAGGATAAAAAAAAATTCCCACACAGTCATGTCATCACTAACAGAACAGAACAGCTCGGCAGCACCATAAATAACAAAATGCAAGAAGAGAAGCGTCAAGCGGCAGAATTGGCATGAGCACAAGTCGACACTCTACCAAGAAACTAAACCACCTCGGCTCTACCAAAGTGCATCAACAAGAGTCACTTCAAACGCAGAGCATGCCAAAACACTTCTAAAAGAATGCGGTAAAACTAATCAAATGCCAGCTGCGCGTATGATTTTTTTTACCAGAATAAATTAGATAGGTACAGAAATTCATTAAATACATAGATTCACATGACACGGTTCCGGGCAACATAATAAACACACACTTTATTTATCTAAGCGCAAACACGTTCGCAACAAAAAATTACAACATATTTTTGTAATGCCCAATGTAAAATACTTTTAATATGTAGTATATGCTAAAACAAAAGCCGAAGGTGGAAAATAGACGAAGAAAGAAAACAGAAAGAGAGATAGAGAGATAGAGATAGAGATATATACATACATACATGCACACATACATACACAGACAGACAGATATATATATATATATATATATATATACACATATATTTGTATATATATATATATATATATATATATACATATATTTGTATATATATATATATATATATACATAATATATATATATATATATATATATATATATATATATAGATAGAGAGAGAGAGAGAGAGAGCGAAAAAGAGAGAGAATTATAGAGAGAGAGGGTGGGAGAGGGAGGGAGAATAGAAGATTAAACTTTAGTGATCAGCGTTTTTTCCTGAGTGGATTTTTTTTTCCAATCGTAAAAGAATAATACTTTACCCTGGTCCGTAGGGGTGCCAATAAAATTCTTATCATTTCTTATGTTTACATTCAATGGAGCCAATACCACATACGGAATAGAGCGATGGGAAGTCAAGTACACTGCAAACGCTTCCGTAAGAAAGGAAGACAGTGACAATTTTCCAAGATTAATCCGATTTATTTTCTTTGAGGTAAATCTACGGTTTCTAAGCTGAAACTTGCATACAGTCCCACTTGGTGTCTTAATGTAGAAATTAACAAGAGCTCGACTCCACTTTATCCAAAGAACATTTATTATTTTATCATAGGTAATTTTGAAAATCATTACAACGGAATGTTAAGCAAAAATTTAACATCAATAGACAATTCTGATAGAGATAATTTTGAACAACTCTGCAAAATTGTTTTGTATTTCTACAATAAAAGTGTTGGCAGCCAGGTTGTCGAAATTTTGTCCTGAAGACATAGAAGAAAATAGTCTAGAAAAGATAGTACATCATCTGGGTCCTTTCGCTTGGAGGGAGACGGGGTCCTGCCGCCGAAGATCCGGACGGGCCGCTGTCAAGTCTTTCAAGTCTCGCGCAAAACCAACGACGACGCCGACGCCGACGCCGAGGACTGTCGCCGCGACGCGGGAGCAACTCTCTTCATTCAGATGAGTACCCGACGACATCTTTTGTGGCAGAATGAAGTAGCGAGGGAGAGCCGTTTATAGCATAAAGATGTAGTCAACGATATAATAAGAAAATTAGAGAACGATAGTTATTTTTTCACTAGGTTTTTCGCAAAAATTTATAAGCTTACGTTCGAAGTCTACTCACTCTCTCGCTATTTCTTCTCTGCCTCTGTTTTTCTCTCAACTTCTATATTTAGATAAAAAAAGGAGCTGTTAGGCTAAGAATACTATATACTTTCATATTTTAAAATTATTGTTTGAAAGGGCTTAATTCCAGCGGTCACAAAAAATACGATAATAAAAAATGAAAATGAAAAATTAAAATAAATAAGAAATAAATATTTGTATTCAAGTTCAATACTCTTTTCATAGTAGAGTGATTACATTTTTGAAAACCAATATGATAGCTCCTTTTTTCATCAAGTGTATATCTTCTCTTGTTAATTAATTATCTATTATTGATTATATATTATGAGTTGTTTATTATTCAATATACATTGTTCATTTTTATTATATATTGTTTATAATTTATCATTTATAAATTATGGTTATCTATTATGTATTACTTATTACTTACATTATTCTATACATAGTACTTATACTATTTATTATACATTACTTATTACCTATTATTTATTCATTATTGTTTATTATTTATCTTTCATAATTAACTATTTATTATTTTTATTTATTCTTTATTACTTATCATTTAATTCTTGTTATTTACTATTTTTCTATTTTCCATTATTCATAATTCATTATATATAATTCATTGCTTTATATTCATTATACTTTTATTATCTAATACTTATTCTATAATTCATTATTTATTATATATCATATTTTATTATTTATTATTTGTTATCTACTATTTATCATTTATTATTTTTTACTTATTGTTTATTGTTGATTATTTATCATCTATTATTTATTACTTATCATTTCTTATTTTCTATTTGTTTTCTATTATTTATTATATATATTATTTATTACTATTATTATTTATTATTTGTTATTTGTTTTCTATTATTTGTTATATATTATCTATTACCTTTTATTATTTATTATTACTTATTATTTACTATATAATATCTACTATTTATTCTTATTCTATAATTTATCATTTATTATTTGTTATTTATTATTTATTATTCATTATCTATTGTTTATTGTTTATTATTGATTATTTATCCTTTATCATTGATTATTGATTATTGAATATTGAATATCTATTATCTATTATTTATTATTTCCTCATTGTTCATTGTTTCTTTATTGTTTATCATTTAGAATTCAGTATTTAGTATTCTTTTGTATTTAGTTAGTATCTAGTATTTAACATTTAGTATTTAGCGTATAGTATGTAGTATTTAGTATTTAGTATTTAGTATTTAGTATTTAGTATTTAGTATTTGGTATTTAGTATTTAGTATTTAGTATTTAGTATTTAGTATTTAGTATTTAGTATTTAGTATTTAGTATTTAGTATTTGGTATTTAGTATTTAGTATTTAGTATCTATTATCTAGTGTTTAATGTTTAGTATTTAGCCTTTAACATTTAGCATTTAGCGTTTAGGTTTCATTATTCAGTGTTTAGTATTTAGTATTTAATATTTAGTATTTTGCATTTAGTATTTAGTAGCTATTGTTTATCATAACCTGGACAGGCAGGTAGGTGCAGACACGTAGAGACAGGCGGCCAAGCACAGGCTGGCAGACACAGACAGGAAAGCACAGTCAAGCAGGAAGGCACAGGCAAGCTGGCAAAGGAAGGTAAACGCAGGAAGACAAAGTGGCACAGGCAGACAGGCACGGGCAGGCAGGTAGGCAGGCACAGGAAGGAAGGCACAGGCAGGCAGACAGGCAGGCAGGCAGGCACAAACAGACAATCATAGGTAGGCAGGCAGGAACTGGCAGGTAGGCACAGGTACAGTCAGGCACAGACATTCAGACAGGTAGGTAAAGGAAAGCAGGCACAGGCAGGAATAGATAGGATGGCATAGACACATAGGCAAAGGAAGCCACAGGCAGGCATGCAGGCATAGTCAGGTAGGCAGGTGGGCAGGCAAGCAGAGTTAGCTAGACATAGGCAGACTGACATGTAGGCACAGGCAGACCAGTACAGCCATAAGCAGGCAGGTCCAGACAGGTAGGCAACCAGTCAGGCAGACAGAGAGGCAAGCAGGCAGGTAGGGAGGTAGGTACAGAAAGATGAACACAGTCAGACAGGCACAAGTAAGCAGGCACAGTCAGGTAGGCACAGGCATACACGCACAAGCAGTCAGGCACAGGCAGCCCGGCACACGCAAGTATTCACAGGTAAACAGGCAAAAGCAGAAAGGCAGGCAGAGCAGGCAGGCAGACACAATCATTTAGCCACATACATACAGGTAGACATAGACACGTAGATAAAAGCAGGCTGGAATAGTACAGGCAAGCAGGTATGGACATGTAGCAGGCAAAGGCAGGCAATAAGGCACAGACGGACAAGCACACGCAGGCAAAGGTAAAATAAATGGGTAGGTATTTCCAAGCAGGAAAGTGCAGGCATAGAGACAGGCACAGGCATTATGGCAGATAAGCAGGCACAGCCAACCACGCAGGCAGCCAGCCAGACAGACGCAGTTGATCTCATACAGGCAGACAGGCAAAAGCAGGCATTCACAAGCAGGCAAACACACACAGACAAGCAGGAACAAAAGAGCAGGCAGAGGGAAGGAAGCACAGGCAGCCACAGACAGGCACAGGCAGGCATAGATAAGCAAGCGGGCACAGGCAGGTAGGCAGTCAGAGAAGAGCAGACAAAAAGGCAGGCAGCACCTTCAGACAAATACATAGGCAGGCCATGGTAGGTAGGCAGTCAGGTAGGCAAAGAGGCATTCAAACAAGCATGCAGATATTCCGTCAGGCACAGGCAGGCAGACTGGCAAATACAAGCAGGCAGGCAGGTACAGGCAGTCAGACACAGGCAGGCAGGTTGGCAGTCAAGGACAGGCAACCAGGTACAGGAAGAGAGGTACATGCAAGCAGACTCATTAGGGTAGGCAAAACCAGGCAGACACAAGCAGAGAAGTAGGCACAGGCAGACAGGCAGGTACTGTCAGGGAACCATAGGAAGGCATGGACAGACAGACAGGCACAGTCAGGCATGTATTGGCAGGTAGGCAAATACAGCCGGGCACAGGCAGGAAGGCATAGGCAGACAGGAACATACATCCAGATACAAGCAGGTAGGCATTTGACAGCAAGTACAGTTAGAGTGGTGGGCAGGTAGGCCCAGAGGGGCAGGCATAGGTATGCAGGCACAGATAGGCAAATACAGGCATGAAGGCACAGGTAGGCAGCCAGACAATGTTAAGCATGAACAGGAAGGTAGGCAGGCATAGACAGGTAGGCAGACAGGTAGGCAGCCGGGCAGGCACAGGCATGCATGCATAGGCAGCCAGGCACAGGCAGGCAGTCGCAGTCAGTAAAGAACAGGCATACTGGCACAAGCAGGCTGGTATTGGACGGCAAGCAAGTTATGGTGGTAGACAGGCAGTTTTAGGCAGACAGACATAGGCATGCAGGCACAGGTATGAAGGCACAAGTAGGCAGGCGGACAAGGATAGGTAGGCACAGGAAGACAGGTAGGCACAGGCAGATAGGCACAGGCAGGTAGACAGGCAGACAGGCAAGTAGGCAGGCAGGCAGGCACAGACAAGCAGGCAGGTACAGAACAGGCAGGTAGGTAGTCAAGCAGGCAGCGACAAGCAGGCAGGCACAGACAGGCATATAAACAGGCAGAGATAGGCAGGTAGGCACAAGAAGGCAGGCAAAGGCAGCCTGGCTCATGAGGGCAGACACAGGTAGGCAAGTTTAACCAGGCATCCATAGGCATGCAAGCACATGCAGACAGGCACAAACAGGTAGGGAGGAAGACAGGCAGGCACAGGTAGGCAGGTACAAGCAGGAAGACACAGGCAGGAAGGAAACGTCGGCCAAGAAACTCCAGACAGGCAGTTAAAGATAAACAGGAAAAGGCAGGAAGGAAAAGTCAGCCAGGCACAGGCTGGTAGGCACAAGGAGGCAGGCTCATGCAGGCATACAAAGGCAGGGAGGCAGGCATAAACAGCCAGGCACATGGAAGCATGCAGAGGTAGGATGGCAAGCAACCAGGCATACGTAAGCAGATAGGCACAGGCAGAAGCACAGGCAGAGTTAGGCAGGCACTGGCTGGTAGGCAGGAAGGCAGGAAGGCACAGGCAGGCAGGCAGGCACCGGCAGGCAGGCACAGGTAGGCTGGCAGGCAGGCGGGCACAGGCAAGAGTTCACAGGCAGGTAGGTACAGGCAGGCAAGCAGGAAGTCGATCAGGAAAGCAAGCAGAAAGACAGACAGGCACAAGCATACAACAAGGCATGCAGGTAGACAGACTGGTAGACAGGAAGGTAGGGATGCAGGCAGGCAACAAGGTAGGCATGCAGGTAGAATGTCGAAGGTAGGCACAGGCAGGATGTCAAATATAGGTAGGCAGGAAGGCAAGGAGGTAGGCACAATCTGGGTGATTACAGTCAGACAGGCAGTCAGGCAGGCAAGCAGGCAATCACAGGCAGGCAGGCAGGCAGGTAGTCAGGCATATAGTCAGGTAATCAGGCATATAGAGAGGCAGACATAGACATGCAGTCACATGCAGGCAGGCAGACACAGGCAGGCAGACACAGGCAGGCAGTAACATGCAGGTATGCATAGGCAGGCAGGCAATGGCAGGAAGGCACAGACAGGCAGGCAGGCAGGCAGGCAGGCAGGCAGGCTGGCATAGGCTGGCAGGCAGACAGGCAGGCAGACATGCACATGCAGATAGGTAAGCAGACAGGCATACATACAAAGGCAGGAAGGCAAAAAGGCACTCGCAGGTTGGCATAGAGAGGAGGTACAGGAAAAAGACATACGGAGGAGGCACAGGCAAGAGGGCACACGTAAGCAGGCAGGCATAGACAGATAGGCACAGGCAGGAGTGACAAAACAGGTAGGCACAGGCACGAGTGACCAAACAAGGAGGCACAGGGATGCGGGAGTCAGTAAGGAAGGCTGGGAGGTACAAGAAGGAAGCCACAGGTAGGCACGAGCAAACAGGCAGGCACAAGTAGGCATGTAGACAGGCAGGTAGGCACAGGCAGGAGCAAACATGGAGGCACAAGCAGGCATGTAGGCAGGCAGGCTAGGAACAGGCAGGCAGGTAGGCAGGCAGGCAGCCACAAATAGGTAGACACCAACAAGTGGACAGGAGGGTAGGCAAGCAAGTAGGCAGGCGGGAAAAGGCAGGCAACCACAGATAAACAGGTAGGTAGACAGGCACAGGCAGGCAGGCACAATCAGGAAGGCAGGCAAATACAGGCAAACGCATAAAGTTAGGCATAGGGAGGGCGGCACAGGCAGAGAAGCATAGGCAAACAGAAAAAAACAGGCAGGCACAGGGAGGCTGGTAGGCAATAAGACGGCAGGAAGGCACAGGTAAGCAGATAGACAGGCAGATAGAAACAAATAGATAGACACATACAGGCGGGCATACACAGGCAGACTTGCACAGACAGACAGGCAGGCAGGCAGGCAAGCAAAGATAGGTAGGTAGGCAAGCAAGCAGGCAGATAGACAGACGTGAAGGAAGGTAGGCACACTGGCAGGAAGGTGGGCATGCAGTCAGAAGGTCGAAGACAGGTACTGGCATGCAGACACAAGCAAGCGACAGGCACAGGCAGACAGACAGGCAGGCAAGCAGATAGTTACAAGCAGAATGGTCACGTGCAGACAGGCATACAAAGGCAGGTTGGTAGAGACATGCAAAGTAGGCAGGCAGAGGCAGGCAAGCAGACAGTCACATGCAGGAAGTTAAGTAGGTAGGCAGGCACAGGCAACTGGACAAAATCAAACAGGCAGGCAAACACACAAGCAGACAGGCAGGCAGGCAGGCACAGGCAATCAGACAAAGGTAGACAGGCAGGCAGGCAGGCACAAGTAGATAGGCAGGAACGCAAAGGCATCTAAGTGCAGGCAACCAGACAGGAAGGCAAGCAGGCACGCATGCACGAGCAGGAAGCAGGCAGGCAGGTAGAAATGTAGCCAGTCATAGGGGTAGGCAAGCTTGTAGGCAGTTATGGTAGGTAAGCATGGAGGCAGAGAGGCAGGAAGACAAACAAGAGGCAAGCAGGTAGATAGGGAAGTAGATAGGCAGGAGACAGGTACTAGCAAGCGGATAGGATAGTAAGCAGGCAAGCACGCAAGCAGGCAAAGTCAGGCACCCATAGGTAAGCAGACAGGTATGCACAGGCAGGAGGTACAGGTAGGCAGGCAGGCAAGCACAGGCAGGCGTGCATGCACAGGCAGGCATGTATGCACATGTAGACATACACAAGCATGCAGGGACAGGCAGGCAGGTGTAGCCAGGCAGGCATACAAGCAGATGGAGGAATCAGACAAGCAAGAAGCATGAGGCATTGAGGCAGGCATGCACTAGCAGGCGGACAAGAAGGCAGCTTCAGATAAGCAGGTCTGCAGGTAGACATGCACAGGCAGGAAATGATAGACAGGCAGGCACAGGGAGGAAGGCAGGTACTGGCAGGCAGGCAAAGTAAGGCAAGGAGTCAGGCAGGCACAGGTAGGTAGGCACAGGTAGGTAGGCACAGGTAGGTAGGCACAGGCAGGCAGGCAGGCAGGCAGGCATAGGTAAGCTGACATCGGCAGGCAGGTAAGCAGGCTAGCTGGCAACGGGCAAGCAGCCAGTCAAACAAGAAGACATGGACAGGCAGGGAGACAGGCAGAAAATCACACCCAAGTAAGCACAAGGAAACAAGGACAGGCAGGCAGGCAGGTACAATCAGACAGGCAAGTAGGCAGGGAGGAATGCACAATCAGACAGGCACAGAAAAGCAAGCAGGTAGAGAAGGACAGGTAGGCAGAGAAGCAGGCACAGTCAGGCAAGCACAGAATGGCAGACAAATATAAAGGCAGGCAGGCAGGCACAGACAATCAATAAGGTTTGCAGGCAGGCATGCAGGCACAGAAAGGCAGGCAGGCAGGTAGGGAGACAGGCAGGCAGGCAGGCAGGAACAAGCAGGCAGATAGGCAGGCATGAAAGCGGCCAGGCAGAAAAACAGGCAATGGTAGGCAGGCACAGGAAGGCTGGCACAAGCAGGCAGGCATAGGCAGGTATACAGGTAGATAAGGAACCAGGTAGACAGGCAAGCAGGCAGGAAGGTAGTGAGACAGGCAGGAAAGCAGGCAGGCAGGCAGGTAGGCAGAAATAACAGGCAGTCAGGCACAGCAAGGCAGGCACAGGCAGGCTGGCACAGTCAAGAAGATACAGGCAAGTAGGCATAGACATGCAGCCACAGAAAAGCAGGTATAGGTGAGCCGACAGGAAGGCAATCACAGCAAAGCAGGTAGGCACAGGCAGGCAGGCAGGCAGGCAGGTAGGCAGCATGGCAAATGCAGTAAACATAATCAAGAAGGCACAAGCTATCAAGTACTGACAGGCAGGGAGTCAGAATGGCTGGTAGGTAGTTAGACAGGCAAGCAGGCAGACACAGGCAGGCAGGCAGGCAGGCACCCAGCCAGGAAGGCAAGCAACCAGGTAGGTAGGTAGGCAGGCAGGCAGGTAGGCAGGAACATACATACAGACACAGGCAGTTATGCATGGGCAGGCATGCAGGCACATGTAGGTAGGCACAGGCAGGCATGCATATAGGCATAGGCAGGCATACAGGCAGTCAGAAGCAGACAGACACAAGCAGGCGTACATACAGGCATGTACAGGTAGGCAGGTATAAGCAGACCGGCATCGGGAAACAAGCAGGCAGGCTAGCAAGCTGGCAGGTATTGGCAGGCAAGACGGCAGGTAGGTACAGGTTGATAGACACACGAAGGCAGCCAGGCTGGCAGGCAGGATAGCATAATCAGGTAGACAAGCAGACATAGGCAGACAGGGAGGTAGATAGGAAGGCAGGTAGGCAGGCATGAAGACAGGAAAAACAATACAAGGAGAGGCGCACAGGCAGGCAGGCAGGGACAGGTAGGCAAGCACAGATAAGCAGCGGCAAGCAGACAGGCACAGGCAGGCAGGCAATGACAGGCAGTCACAGGTAGGCAGACAGACAGACAGACAGAGAGAGGCAGGCGCAGATAGACGGGCAGGTAGGCACAGATAGAGAGATACAAGAAGGGAGGCACGGGCAGGCAGGTACATGCAGACACTCGAGTAGGCAGGAAGGAAGACGGGTACAGACAGGTATGAACAGGCAGGCAGGTCGACAGGCAGCCAGACATATCTAGGCAGGGACATGCAGACATGCAGGCAGGTAGGCAGGCAGTCAATCAGTCAGGTAGGCAGGCAGTCAATCAGTCAGGTAGAGCCAGGCAGAGTCAGGCATGTACGCATAAATAGACAAGCAGACAGGCAGGACGGTATGGGCATGTGGTGTACACATGCACCGGTATGCTTGTAGGTGCAAGTTGATGCACACGGAGTTGTGTGGTAGTCTGACCTGACTCGACGCTCGAAGGCTAGGATGGGTCATCCCAATTAGGTCGCGTCTGGTCAAGGAGTCAGGTTGGTCCTGGGTATATACACCGCCTACCCCGAGCGGGCAAACCATTCAGCCGACTCAGTCATCCAGATGCTCACACTGTACCACACCCGGACAGTTGGGCCATACATCTGTACGCACGTTGCTAGGTCTTCGCGTTCGGTCCCCCGCGGGGAAGGGGGGGGGGGCGTCATGTCAGTTCTTAGGTTGATGTACAAGTATCCACAGGATAAATCGCTCAAGCCACACCGAGTGTCAATTACTCCCTACGTCACCTTTGCCCACGGGCAGACAGGCATACAAAGGCAGGTAGGTAGAGACAAGCAGGCAAAGTAAGCAGGTACAGGCAGGCAAGCAGGCAGATAAGTAGGCAGCCAGGCAGGCACAGGTAATCAGACAAAAGTAAACAGGCAGGTAGGCAGTCAAGCAAGCATACAGGCAGGTAGGCAGGCAGGCACAGGCAATCAGACAAAGGTAGATAGGCAGGCAGGCAGGCAGGCACAGGCAATCAGACAAAG
The DNA here is from genome assembly GCF_046742065.1 of Oratosquilla oratoria. NCBI lineage: Eukaryota > Metazoa > Arthropoda > Malacostraca > Stomatopoda > Squillidae > Oratosquilla > Oratosquilla oratoria. The sequence continues at coordinate 205,469 of NC_134804.1, read as the reverse complement.
GTAGACAGGCAGGCAGGCAGGCACAAATAGATAGGTAGGAAGGGAAAGTGCAGGCAACCAGATAGGAAGGCAAGCATGCAAGCAGGCACGCAGGCACGAGCAGGAAGTAGGCAGGCAGGTAGAAATGTAGCCAGTCATGAAGATAGGTAAGTACGTAGGCAGTTATGGTAGGCAGGCAGGGAGGCAAACAGACAGGCAGGAGGCAGCTAGGCAGATAGACAGAAGGCAGGTACTAGTAAAGAGGGCAGGATGGAAGGCAGGCAGAGACGCAGGCAGGCAAAGTCAGGCACCCATAGGTAAGCTGGTAGTTATGCACAGACAGGAAGTACAGGTAAGCAGGGAAGTACAGGGAGGCATACATGTACAGGCAGGCATACACAGGCATGCAGGCACAGGCAGGCAGGTGCAGCCAGGTAGGCATGCACTAGCAGGTGGACAAGAAGGCAGGTAAATAGGCAGGCAATCAGGCACAAGAAAGTAGATTCAGATAAGCAGGCAGGTAGGCATGCACAGGCAGGGAAGTATAGGCAGGCAGGCAAACTAAGGCAAAGAGTCAGGCAGGCACATGCAGGTAGGCACAGGTAGACAGGCACAGGCAGGTAGGCAGTCACAGATAGACAGGCATAAGCAAGCTGGCACCGGCAGGCAAGCAAGTGGACTGGCTGGCAACAGGCAAGCAGCCAGCCAAACAAGAAGGCATGGACAGGCAGGGAGGTATACAAGCTAGAAGGAAGGCATGGGCAGATAGGCAGAAAAACACATCCAAGTAGGTCAAAGCAAACAAGGACAGGCAGGCAGGTACAGGGAGACAGGCATGTTAGGCAGGGAGGAATGCACAATCAGACAGGCACAGAAAACCAGGCAGATAAAGAAGGACAGGTAGGCAGAGAAGCAGGCACAGGTAGGAAAGCACAGGCATGCAGACATAGACAGGCAGACACAGACTGCCAGGCAGATATAGAGGCAGGCTAGCACAAGCAATCAATAAGGTATGTAGGCAGGCATGCAGGCACAGAAAGGAAGTCAGGCAGAACAAGTAGGTAGGCAGGGAGGCTGGCAGCAAGGTAGACAGGTAGGGAAACAGGCAGGTAGGCAGGCATGAAAGCAGTCAATAAGAAAGTCAGGCAATGGTAGGCAGGCACAGGCAGGCGTGCAGGTAGGTATAGACAGGCATGCAGGCAACCAGAAGCAGGCAGGGACAAGCAGGCCTACATACAGCCACCAGGCACAGACAGGCAGGCACAAGCAGCCATACATACAGGCAGGCAGGCAGGCACAAGCATACAGGCATCGGGATACAGATAGGCAGGCTAGCAGGCAGGTAATGGCAGATGGGCAGGCACATGTAGGCAGGGAATAGCAGGCAAGAAGGCAGGCAGGTACAGGTTGACAGGCACACGAAGGCAGGCAGGCAGGCAGACAGGGTGGCATAAGCAGGCATATGCAGCTAGACACAGGTAGGCGTGCAGATAGGCATAGACAGGCATGCAGGCAGCCAGAAGCGGACAGGCACAAGCAGGCATATATGCAGGTAAGCGCAGGCAGACAAGCACCGGGAAATAGGCAGATAGGCTGGCAGGCAGGTAAATGTAGGCAGACAATGGCAGGCAAGAAGGCAGGCAGGTACAAGTTGACAGGCACACGAAGGCAGCCAGGCAGGCAGACAAGATGGCATAAGCAGGCACATACTAGCGGGAAGGGAGGCAGGCAGGCATAGGTAAGCAGCGGCAAGCAGGCAAGCATAGTCAGGCAGACACATGCTTCCCGGCAAAGACAGTCAGTCACAGGAAGGAAGACAAGTAGACACAGACAGGCACACACAGAGAGACGGGCAGAGAGACACAGGTAGAGAGATACAGGAAGGCAGGCACGGGCAGCCAGGTACATGTAAGCAGTCAATTAGGCAGGTAGGCAGAGAGATACAGGCAAATATGAACAGGCAGGCAGGTCTACAGGCAGCCAGGTATATCTAGGCAGGGATATACTGGCAGGCAGGCAGGCTGGTAGGCAGTCAGTCAATCAGTCAGTCAGGCAGATAGGCATGCATGCAGGCAGAGCCAGCCAAGTATGCATAGGTAGACAAGCAGACAGGCAGAAGAGTATAGGCAGGCAGGTATGATGATAGGTAGGCAGGAAGGTAAGCTGGTAACCAGGCAAGCTAACAAGCAGGCAGGCAGGCAGGCAGGCAGGCAGGCAGACATTTAAACAAGCACAAGCAGACAGGCACAGGCGGGCAGTTAGGCAAGCAAGCATGTAGGCGGGCATGTAGGCACGCAATCAGGCAGGTAGGCTGACAGATATAGGCAGGCACACACAGGCAGCAAGGTAAGTAGGCAGGTAGACAGTCAGTAAGTTGTATAGGCAGGCAGGATAGCAGGTAGGCTAGGAGGCAGGCACAGGCAGGCAGTCAGGCCCGGGAGGCAGACAAGGGGTGACAAGTATGCTGGCAGATATCGACAGGTAAACATGGGTAAATAGGCAGGTAGGAAGTCAGACATGTAGGGAGTCATATACAAGCAGGAAGACACAGACATACAGTATACGGCAGGCAGGCACAGGCAGGCTAGCAGGCAAAGCAGGTAGCCAAACACAAGTAGGCACTCAGGCTTGCACAGGCATGCTCAGGGAGGCTGGAAAAGGCAGGCATGAACAGGGAGATAGGTAGGCAGGATGGCAAGCAGGTAATCATGTAGTAAATGGCAGGCAGGCAGGCAGGCAAGCACAAGGATAAACTCAGACTTACACAGGCAGGCAGAAATATGTAGGTAGTGACAGAAAAATAGTTAAGCAGGCAGGCAAGTAGGTAATTATGTAGGGAAAGGCAGGTAGGCAGGCAAGCACAATTAAGCACGCAGGCTTGCACTGGCAGGAACAGGCAGACAGGAATAGGCAGGCATTTACAGGAAGATGGGTAGGCAGGCAAGCAAACAGCCATTTATGTAACCAAAGTCAGGTGGGCAGAGAGAAGGGCATGCAGGAAGACAGGTAGACAGATAGGCAGGCAAGCAGGCAAGCAGGCAGTCCCAGGCGGGCAGTGGTGCAGAAAGTCACAGGCAGTCAAGCAGGTAGGCATGTAGCCACACGCAGGTAGGCAGGCACGCACGCACGCACGCAGGTAGACAGATAGGCAGATAGATAGGTAGGCAGGGATGCAGGCAGGCAGGTAGGTAGGTAGGCAGGTAGGCAGGCAGGCAGACAAATAAAGCACAGTTAGGCGAGTAGGTAGGCAGGCATGCAGACAGGCAAACAGGCAGGCATATAGACAACCAATCAGACACGGGCAGGTAGGCAAAGACAGGCATGTAGGGAGGCAGGCACAACCAGACAAGCAAAGGTAGGCGAGCACAGGCAGATAGGCGGGCAGGCAAAGCCAGGCAGGCAGGCATAGCCAGGCAGGCAGACAAGTTTCAGGCAGACAGGCAGGCAGAGGCAGGAAGGTACAAAAAAGCAAGCAAAGGCAGACAGGCAGACACTGACAGGCAGACACAGACGTTTTTCCCAGAGTGGATTATATTTTCCAATCGTAAAAGAATAATACTTTACTCTGGTCCGTTGGGGTGTCACTAAAATTCTTATAATTTCGAATGCTTACATTTAATGCAGCCAACGCCATATATGTAGTGATGGGAAGTCAAGTACACTGTAAAAGCTTCCGTGAGAAACCAAGGAAGACAACGACAATTTTCAAGATTTATCAGATTTATTTTCTTTGAGATAAATCTACGGTTTCTAATCTGAAACTTGCATACAGTCCCACCTCTTGTCTTAATGTAGAAATTAACAAGAGCTCGACTCCGAGCTCCTCCGAGAGGCCAAAAGCGCTGTCGCCTCCCGCTCACGTTCCATTGCCTTGCCATGCCGCCTCGGAGGTCTAGGTCTCGAGCATCGTGATCATCGTCATGATCAGCAGCAGCATAATAAGCAAGCAAGCAAGCAAGCAGGAAGGCGCGGCAGCATGAACGGTGGTGGAGATATCGGATGGTGGACGGGAAAGCAGGAGTAGGAGTAGGTAGAGGAGGGGGAACTGCCCGGCTGTACGCACGCACGGTCCAGTCCCGAGCCCCCGCCCGTCGCCCGAGGTAGGTGGAGGAAGGGTCATCCTGGCCTGTCCTTCCCTTCGCCCTCGGAGCGGCGTCTAGCCTTTGCGCGGCGGCCCAGGCCGGGTCTTTCGAAGCGGCCTGCGTGTGTCTCCCGGCGCGACGCGCCCCTCCCTACCCAAACTACCTACCTGATCGTCCCCGGCCGTATACCAGACGGTAGTATCCGCCACTGGCTTGCCGCGACGACTGACTTACTTACTTACTTACTGACTGACTGAGTGACTGACTGAAGGTCTCGAGCAGCAGTAGCAGCAGCATCGGCAGCAGCAAGCAGGAAGGCGCGGCAGCATGAACGGTGGTGGAGATGTCGGATGGTGGACGGGAAAGCAGGAGTAGGAGTAGGTAGAGGAGGGGGAACTGCCCGGCTGTACGCACGCACGGTCCAGTCCCGAGCCCCCGCCCGTCGCCCGAGGTAGGTAGGTGGAGGAAGGGTCATCCTGGCCTGTCCTTCCCTTCGCCCTCGGAGCGGCGTCTAGCCTTTGCGCGGCGGCCCAGGCCGGGTCTTTCGAAGCGGCCTGCGTGTGTCTCCCGGCGCGACGCGCCCCTCCCTACCCAAACTATCTGCCTGATCGTCCCCGGCCGCATACCAGACGGTAGTATCCGCCACTGGCTTGCCGCGACGACTGACTTACTGACTGACTGACTGAACTAACCCACCCTCCGAGGTAGCGCAGAGCAGCGCAGCGCCATGCCCACGCCCAGGGGTTGGAAGCCGCGGCGGGTGTGGCCCGCGGGAAATGATCGGTGTTGGAGTAGGTCGAGCCGAGCAAGGCGGCCTTCTTCCCTCCACCGAGGCCCACCCAAAGAAAACCCAACCGCTGCCTTGGTTCGCTTATTGGCCAACCGGCAGGTAAGCAAGCAGGCGGGCAGCACCCCTGCACAGCAGAGCCGCCAGGGATCCAGCCCGCCAAGGTTGCCCTGCACCAGTTCGTTCGTCCGTCCGTCCGTTCGTTCTTCGTTCGTTCGTTCGTTCTTCGCTCGACTGGGAAAGGGTCCGCGGGGGCTTCCCCTGAACTATATGCGGCGCCTGCCGCCTCAGGCAGGTCAAAGTCTCCTATGGAAATCGACCGAAAAGCCCCTCCGTGCGATCGATCGCCGCCCGCCGCCAGGCAGGACGAGTGACCTAGCGAAACGGACGCCGAGGGAGCTCAGGCCGCTTACAGTGGCCGGCGAGAGCGTCTGGGCGACAGGGGCAAGGAAGCCCGGCCCTGCACGGCGCGCTTGCTGGCCACCCCGACTGGCTGACTGGGCTGTCTGGCTGGCCGACCCGCTCGTGCCCCCACTCTCTCCGGGGCGTGGGGGCCAGCGGGCGTACAGTACAGTACGGTGCAGTGCAGTGCAGTACACAACAGCGAGTGAGGGGGAGCGG
>NC_134804.1:187500-190000 GCF_046742065.1 Oratosquilla oratoria | reverse complement strand
GTGACGTCGGCCGACTGCTGATCCACGGTGGCCGGCCGGGGCCGGGAGTGGCGTGGCGGGGTGCCCACTTCTTTCGGACGAGGTGCGCCCCCGGCCCGTCCCGGCCGGCCGTCCGGGGACCGTGGCGGAGCACCCCGCGGACGGGCTAAGTGATGTCGGCCGACTGCTGATCCACGGTGGCCGGCCGGGGCCGGGAGTGGCGTGGCGGGGTGCCCACTTCTTTCGGACGAGGTGTGTGTGTGTGTGTGTGTGTGTGTGTGTGTGTGTGTGTGTGTGTGTGTGTGTGTGTGTGTGTGTGTGTGTGTGTGTGTGTGTGTGTGTGTGTGTGTGTGTGTGTGTGTGTGTGTTTGTATTGAAATACTTAGTTGTATTTACCTAGCTGTTTTGTACAGGAAGGGTATTTATACCTGTGGTGACCTGCCTGTCTTTGTATCTCGCAACATCTGGTTTGCTGATAAGCGATGCAGACCGACTGCTGGCTGCCCCACGGTGGCCAGGGGCTGCCTGCCCGCGGAGTACTCTCGGATTCCTTGGCATGGCGGGGTGCCTGTGGTGACCTGCCTGTCTTTGTATCTGTCTAGTGTGTGTGTGTGTGTGTGTGTGTGTGTGTGTGTGTGTGTGTGTGTGTGTGTGTTTGTATTGAAATACTTAGTTGTATTTACCTAGCTGTTTTGTACAGGAAGGGTATTTATACCTGTGGTGACCTGCCTGTCTTTGTATCTCGCAACATCTGGTTTGTTGATAAGCGATGCAGACCGACTGCTGGCTGCCCCACGGTGGCCAGGGGCTGCCTGCCTGCCCGCGGAGCTTGTAGCTCAAATACTCTCGACAGGACTTGGGAATTCTAACTCCTAACTCCTCAAATGATTCCTTGGCATGGCCGCGTACCTGTGGTGACCTGCCTGTCTTTGTATCTCGCAACATCTAGTTTGTTGATAAGCGATGCAGACCGACTGCTGGCTGCCCCACGGTGGCCAGGGGCTGCCTGCCCGCGGAGCTTGTAGCTCAAATACTCTCGACAGGACTTGGGAATTCTAACTCCTAACTCCTCAAATGATTCCTTGGCATGGCCGCGTACCCGCACCGGTCCGCGCGGACGACCACCACTGGTGTAGACCGATTGCTGGTCTACGTCACGGTGGCGGGGCGGGGCGGGGCGGGGCGGGCCGGGCCGGGCCCGAACCGACCTTCCTCGGGCCGCAGGCAGGGGGATTGTAGGTTGGTGTGGTCGGGGGCGGCGTGTTATTTAGACGCCAACCTTGGCAAGTTACAACCCAGAGGTTGATTCTACTTTTCCATATTTCGCGTGCGCTGCCCCTAGACTCCGCCGTGGCCGAGAACTCCCGAATGGGCTAAGTGATGTTCAGCGAGTGCTGGGTGACGGTGGCGGGCACACCTCGAAAGTTGGCGGGCGGCCGGGAACGTGCCGGGGGAGTGGATCGAAGCTGACTCAGCCGGCTCGTTCGGACGTGAGCCTCGTTGGGCCGAATTTTGGGACCGTTGACCAAGGTTGGGACATGGAGGGCCGGTTAAGCCCAACTTCTCGGCGTGACGGAGGACCAAGTGAAGGCGAATTTGCCCTTCATATGAGGTCGGCAAGGGAAATCCGGGACCCGACACCCGCAACTCTGGCATCTCGCATATACAGTATAGGGGGTGGGTAACCCCGGCCGAGAGGCCGGATGCCCCCCACCCCCGCCCAACCCGGGCATGAGCGCTGCGGGGTAGGGCGACAGCGTGGCGGCCACCGCCACACGCCAGGAGGCCCTGGTAGGCGGCCGAGAGGCCAAAAGCGCTGTCGCCTCCCGCTCACGTTCCCTTGCCTTGCCATGCCGCCTCGGAGGTCTAGGTCTCGAGCATCGTGATCATCGTCATGATCAGCAGCAGCATAATAAGCAAGCAAGCAAGCAAGCAGGAAGGCGCGGCAGCATGAACGGTGGTGGAGATATCGGATGGTGGACGGGAAAGCAGGAGTAGGAGTAGGTAGAGGAGGGGGAACTGCCCGGCTGTACGCACGCACGGTCCAGTCCCGAGCCCCCGCCCGTCGCCCGAGGTAGGTGGAGGAAGGGTCATCCTGGCCTGTCCTTCCCTTCGCCCTCGGAGCGGCGTCTAGCCTTTGCGCGGCGGCCCAGGCCGGGTCTTTCGAAGCGGCCTGCGTGTGTCTCCCGGCGCGACGCGCCCCTCCCTACCCAAACTACCTACCTGATCGTCCCCGGCCGTATACCAGACGGTAGTATCCGCCACTGGCTTGCCGCGACGACTGACTTACTTACTTACTTACTGACTGACTGAGTGACTGACTGAAGGTCTCGAGCAGCAGTAGCAGCAGCATCGGCAGCAGCAAGCAGGAAGGCGCGGCAGCATGAACGGTGGTGGAGATGTCGGATGGTGGACGGGAAAGCAGGAGTAGGAGTAGGTAGAGGAGGGGGAACTGCCCGGCTGTACGCACGCACGGTCCAGTCCCGAGCCCCCGCCCGTCGCCCGAGGTAGGTGGAGGAAG
>NC_134804.1:170000-182500 GCF_046742065.1 Oratosquilla oratoria | reverse complement strand
CAAAGGCGGAGCATGCCGACAGGAGACCTTTTGATCCATATCTAGGTCGGATGCGAAAAAAAAATCATATTAATAATGAAATAATAAATAAAAACTATGATAATGTAAATAACAAATAAAATACATAAAGAAATGCATAGGTATAGTTAGATAATAAACAAACAGGTAAATAGTAAATAATAATAAATTGACATATGACTAATATTAAATGAAAATCAGACAGACAAATGATAACAAAACAAAAACAAATAATATAAGTTAAATTATAATCATTACAGCATCTTACTTAGGTATTTATCTAAATGATTCTTAAAGCTTCGAACTGAACTACATTGCACTACCTGTGCAGGAAGTTTATTCCATTCATTAACTACACGGTTGGCAAAGTTGTTTCTACCTACTTCCAAATTGAATCTATTTCCGGACAGTTTGAAACCATTGTTTCTTGTCTGATTCTCATTCAATGTAAAAATTTGGTCACTTCTGATGTTGTCAATTCCCTTTAGAATTCTAAAGACCTGTATCAAGTCACCTCTGAGTCTACGCTTTTTTAGGGAAAACAGATTCATATGTTTTAGTCGATTTTCGTATGATTTATTTTTGGTATTTGGAATCAGTTTTGTGGCTCGCCGTTGTACTCTTTCCAGTCTGTCAATGTCTTTAATGAGATTCGGTGACCATACGGAAACAGCATATTCCAAATGTGGACGAACTAACGATTTATATAGCTTGTTAATGAGTGATGGACTTTTGAAATCAAAAGATCGCGCAATCAGTCCTAGAATCTTATTTGCTTTCTCAGAGGCTGAAATACACACACACACAAACACACACACACACACACACACACACACACACACACACACAAATGCACATACACACACAAACACACACACGCACACACACACACACAAACACACACACGCACGCACACACACCCACACATACACGCACACACACACACCTTAGGGTTCTCTTCATTTTCTTTTCCAGGTTTAGTTCTGCGTCGGCTGTAGGTAAATATAGTTTTGGTCTTCTTTCACTGTTCCATTGTTCTTGCCGCTTGTGTTGCATGTTCTCCTCCTGATATCCTGGTGTTGTTCGCTCTTTTTTACCCATGTCACTGGTCACTTCGTGTAGGTCCGTCCCCAGATCCACTTGGCTCATTGTAATCGTTATGTTTCCTTTTTCCTATTGCTATGTTTTTAGTCTCGTAGTCGTCATCATCACTTATGATCAAGTCCATCTATATAGTACTGTTGCTCATCTTATTCAAATTATTATTATTATTATCATTATTATTATCATTATTATTATTATTACTATTGTTATTATTATTATTATTATAATCATTATTATAATCATTATTATAATCATTACTATTATTATTATCATTATTATTATTAATATTACTATTACTATTATTGTAATTTTCATTATGATTGTTACTATTGTTATTACTATCATTATTATCAATATTATTATTGGTACTATTTTCATTATCTTAATTACCATTCTATTATTTTTTATTATTATTTTTTATCATTATTTATATTATTATTTTGACATTTTATTATTATTATTGTTTATATATTTATTTTATCATTATTATTATTGTTGTTATTTTTATTATTAAAATTATTAATTATTATTGTTATTAATTATTATTATTATTACTATTGTTATTACTATTATTATTATTATCATTATTATCGTTATTATTATTTCCATCATTATTTTTATTATCGAGTTCTTATCTTGTCGACACGTTTTGTATTGGCTCAAAATGTCGACAAGTTGAAAATTCGATATTGAGCAGATGTCGCATTTTGCAGCAAATGTCACATTTTGCGCAGAATCAAATGTACTTGGCTTGACCCCTGAAAGTCTTTTCGGAAAAGTTTTTGAGAGTCGCCAAAAAGATTCTACTCGTGATGTTTTCTTGATTTTTTTTTTTCAAGTGTTGATTTGTAAATAAAATTAGAATTTTCTCCAGTTTGCACTTATTAAGATGATATTCAAGTGCGATTATTTTTTTCTTTAAAAAGTTCCTGTAACTTCTTATAGAAATGTCAGTCGGAGCCTGTGCCGTCTGTGGGTCCTTGGAAAAATGTTGCCTGGAGCCTTTGCCGCTGGCATGTAACCCAGGCTGGCTACAGGGAAGTTACTCGCTAAAAGCGCAGAAAAATGAGAAGCACTGACTCAATATATGTCAAATGGAGCCAGCGGTTTGCGTCTCATCATTTGATTTTCGTGCAGGAGACCTGGCGTAGCTAGCGCCGAAAAAACGCCTGTGAGGGACCCTGCTACATGACCTCCGACAGCGAGGTTTTATGTGGGTTCTTCCTGCATTAGAATCTTGTAGATGCAGCAGCTTTGCTGCACCGCACAATATGGAGGCGGTAGTATTGGCCATATTGTCAGTCCTTTTGGCTGCAGCTTTAAAATATTTTTCTTACTGCTGGAGCCTCGGCCACTACGTTCAAGTCGTCGTCTCCTAGCGATGGCAAATTGTTGCGCCGCCAAAGACTATCAGGGAGCCAAGGGACTTAATCCCGTTCTTTAAAGCCAAAAATTCCATGCAGGGCAAAATCAATTTCCCTGCAGGAATTCGGAGAACCCCACCACCTGGAGCCTGGGTCACAGCAATGTAATTACTGCGCCTTTTAAAGGCTCTTCGCGTTGTCGCATCGGCCACTCATATTGGCTCAGGCGGGAAACCCGCCAGCTGACAACGGACTTCCACAGTGGAAAAATTCTTCTGGCCCCAAAAGTAGTCATCGAAGAAACTACAACGTATACCCATTTCCATCAGTTTTCGCAACCCAGATATGTTCAATATTGGGTGTCATGATATATACAATTACTAACACTTTTTCATTAGTTTACCGGTGTTTGTGTGTTTGTATATATATATATATATATATATATATATATATATTATATATTATATATATATATACACATGTATATACATATAAATATATATATATATATACACATATGTATATATATATATATATATATATATATATATATGTGAGTGTGTGTGTGTGTGTGTGTGTGTGTGTGTGTGTGTGTGTGTGTGTGTGTATGTGTGTGTGTGTGTGTCTGTGTGTGTGTGTGTATGTGTGTGTGTGTGTGTGTGCGTGTGTGTGTGCGTGCGTGTGTGTGTGTGCGTGTATGTGTGCGTGCGTGTATGTGTACGTGCGTGCGTGTGTGTGCATACGTTCGTGTGTGTATGCGTGCGTTTGTGTGTGCGTATGTGTGTGAGTGCATGTGTGTCTGCGTGCGTGAGTGTGTGTGTGTGTGTGTGTGTGTGTGTGTGTGTGTGTGTGTGTGTGTGTGTGTGTGTGTGTGTGTGTGTGTGTGTGTGTGTGTGTGTGTGTGTGTGTGTGTGTGTGTGTGTGTGTGTGTGTGTGTCTATCGGCGAGTACCATGAAATTCAATGTTATGACTTATTTTGCTTGTCTATTTTCAATGCTAGGAATATGGAAGATTGAGTAACGGTGATTCACCAAAGTAGCCCAATGTAGCAAACTAATAAGAACATTCAGACATACAAATGTCACGTACCATGTTTTCTAAATGAAATGATAGAGAGCGTTATAAGAATATAAGTGATAACCACAAAGCGAGAAGATAGTGTTTATGTATTTGAGGAAAGACTATCCATCTTTGAATGTAATTAGTTAGTGATTTTGATAGTTATAAAAGTAAACTTGGTGAATGCTATATGGATTATGTTTGTGCGTGCAACAAGTTACTTTGAAATTCTACCTGTATATACAGTATAGAAATGATAGGCTTAAGATATATAACAAATATAGAATAAAGGAGAAAGGGAAGCTGATAGTTATAAAAGTAAAGTTGATGATTGCTATGTAAATTATGATTGTGCGTCCAATAAGTTACCTTGAAATTGTAGTTGTACATACAGTATACAAATGGTAAGCTTAAAATATATAACAAATATAGAATAGACGAGTATGTGTACATGTTAGCATATGCATATATACACCAAGTTGATGAGTCTGTGGTAAGTGCCAAACACGCAGTATTTTGGTAGAAGTTTATTGCGGAGATCTACACACAAGTAAGACAGGAAGTGATCTGTCACAAGCGAATGCTTGGGGGGCCTAGCTGGGCATAAGACGCGCCTGTGGCCTACTTTCTGTTACATTGTTGCTAAGCGGGAAAAAGATTGAGCAAAACAATACATACTAACATATCTAGGTATATACATAGAAATATACAGCAACAAGAGAACAATTATATATAATGATGAATATGCATGCAAAATGGTTAAGGGTAACATATATTTAGTTCCTTAATTCTACGACGTGTACAATTGGCATAGACGCATACGCGTTTAGCGTACGCCTAATGACGTATATATATTCGGTTATATAATTATGTATAGGACACTTATATTGTAATGACTACATAGGCTTACTTATACAAAACATTTACAATAGATATATGTTGATATTAAGTACTCATGTATAATAATGAAGTATGACATATACAATAAAGGAGATACATATACAATAAATATATACAATAATTAAGTAAGAAAGGGCTTGGCTACAGTACTCCCCCCTTGAGAGAGTAGCGTCAGTGAAGAAAGTCTTTAATAGTAGTAAAAATCAGATTTATTGTGAAATCTGACTGCCCTGCCTGAGCGACTTTTGTATGGGAGAGCGGAAGTATGAGGGTGGGAGGGATGGGAAGAGGTGATAGGGTGGCCAAGGTCATTGGCACTTGTGGGTGGTATGGGATTCGGTGGGATGACAGTTGAAGTGTCAGAAGTGGACGAAGTAGGAATAGGAGGAGTGGAAGATGTTGAGGGTATGTCTGGGGTTACATGGAGACGGGTCTTAGGGCGAGGAGAAACAGGGAGGAAAGCTGGTTTCAAACGATCAATGGAAACTGAGGTTTCGCCTTGAGGTAGGTTAAGGATGAAGTACTTAGGTTCACGTCGAATGACGTCATATGGACCAGAGTACGGAGCCTCCAAACTCTTACGAATTCTGTCGACTCGTAACCAAACTTTAGAGCAAGAATGAAGGTCGTGAGGGAGATAGGGTGGAGGTAGTGTATGGCAGTCACCGGATGCGAGATCTTGGAAATTAACAGACTGCATTTCCTTGATAAGACGAAGGATGGTTGTGTCATCCGAGGAGTGGGTGTGTTCCTGAGTAATGGCGACAGAAGGGCATAACATGTGAGCGCCAGTAACGGCGGTAAATGGGGAAAATTTGGTGACGTGAGGTGTCATGCGATAGCCAAGAAGGACGATAGGTAAGGAGTAAAACCAGTTATCTTGCCTAGCGCGGAGAGCTGATTTCAGAGAACGGTGGAAACGTTCAATCATGCCGTTAGCTTGAGGGTGATAACTAGTAGTACGCATATGGTGGAAACCAATGATAGATGAAAGCTTAGAGAAAAGTTCACTCTCGAATTGGGAACCTCTATCCGTGATGACATGAAGTGGAACACCGAAACGGCATATCCAGCCATTCACAAAAGAGATTGCTACAGAAGTGGCAGTAGTGTCAATGAGGGGAATTGCTTCAGTCCAACGAGTAGCTCGGTCAATGCAAGTCAACAAGTATTTGTATGGGAGAGGGTAAGGATAGTTAGGAAGAGTAGCAGGGGGCAACGGTCCTACAATGTCGATGTGTACTGACTGGAAGCGGTCAGTAGGAGTAGATATAGGAGAAACAGGAGAGGAAGTGTGACGGGTAGTCTTAGACTGTTGACACCTAAGGCATTGTCTTACAAATGTCTTTACATCTCTGTCAATGTGTGGCCAGAAGTAACGTTGTTTGACCAACTTAGAGGTGGACTGAACACCAGGATGAGAAAGGTTATGCAAAGAAGAGACTACGTCATTACGTAAGGGTAATGGAACAAAAGGTCGAGGAGTGTTAGTAGAGGTATCACACCAGAGTGTTAAATCAGAGGGTAAAGTGAATTTAGAGAGTCTAGGCTTGAAAGTTTCCAGTTCGTCATCTGTTGTCTGACTTTGAGCTATGCCACTTAAGTCAAAAGCGTCGAGTGTAACAGCGCACGACGTGCGAGATAAGCAATCAGCGATGACGTTGATTTCGCCACGAATGTACTCGACTGAAGAAACGTATTCAGAGAGCACAGAGAGTTGTCGTTGTTGCCTGTCAGTTTTAGCAAGAGATTTAGAGTAAAAGGCAGCTACGAGGGGTTTGTGGTCAAGAAATAGGGTAACTGCATGTCCATCAATGAGAGTCCTGAAATGCAAAACTGCGAGGTAAGCAGCTAATAACTCGCGGTCGTAGGTGGAATAGATGCGTTGTGTGTCAGAGAGTTTCTTCGAGTAGAATCCTAGGGGCGTTGGCTCGCCGTCTATAACTTGATAGAGAGCGGCGCCAACGGCTAGGCTTGAACTGTCAGTCACGAGTTGGTAGTTTGTCGGTAATAGGGAAGGGTAAGCTAAGGTTGGACAGTCCAGTAAGGCTTGCTTCAAATTATTGAAGGAGTCCTTTGCTGCGTCAGTCCAAGTGAGACACTTTGAAGGAGGATATTGGTTAAGAAGCTCAGTAAGGGAATAGGCTACGGTTGCAAAATTAGGAATCATGGGCCGAAAAAAATTGATCATACCCATGAAACGGCGCAAAGCCTGTGAAGTCTGAGGCAAAGGGAAATCGGAAATGGCCGTGGTACGGTCTTTAGGTGGCTTAATCCCTTGTGAGCTAATCTCGTAACCGAGAAAGGTAAGATTTGACTTGAAAAATTGACATTTGTCAAGAGAAAGTCGCATGTTATGCTGAGCCAAAATAGAGAGAACAGTTTGAACATCTGAAATATGTTCTTCAAGGGTCTCACTAGCAATCAGTACATCATCAAGGTACGTAAACGTGTTGTTTACGTTAGCTAAGAGGGTATCTATAAAGCGCTGAAATGTGGCTCCGGCATTTGTACAAAAATTAAAATAAACCAAATGGCGTGCATATCGCAGTCTTAGGAATATCTTGTTCAGCTACAGGAATTTGCAGATATGCACGTTGTAAGTCTAACTTAGTGAATATAACCTTATTCTTAAGTGACATGGTGAGAGAGCGCAAGTGTGGTATGGGATATTTGTCATTTACAGTTACATTGTTGAGACCTCGGTAATCTCCGCAAGGTCTCCAGGAATGTGGTTCTTTCTTGGGAACCAAATGAAGTGGGGACGCCCAAGGTGAGTTGGAGCGTCGTATGATCCCTGCATTAAGCAAAAATTGAAACTCATCCTTAGCCGCTTTGAGCTTCTCACCTGTCAATGGCCTTACTTTAAAGGATATAGGGGAAGAATCACCTGTATCAATATGATGATAGGTTGTAGTTTCTAATGGTGGAGGATCAGACAGTTGTCGGGGCGCGGTAAGTACGGGGAATTTTGAAAGAAGAGCAATGGCTCTTGAATCAATATCCCCATAATGTACCGCATGTGAAGAGATAGGGAGAGGAGAAGCCTTAAGGGGAATGGTGCATGCAGTGGAAGGATCAGAGAGGAGGCGATTTCTACAATCAACTACTAGTGAATTATGGGTTAAAAAATCGGTACCAAGAATTGGGCGGACAACATCAGCAACGACGAATGACCATGGGAGAGAACGTCTGATACGTCGAATCCCAAGTTCCACGTCGACTTCGCCGTACGTACGAATACGGGTACCGGAAGCAGTAGTAAGTTGTACTACCGTGGGACGGAGCAGTGGAGTTAAACCTGGGTCGTAGGGAATGAGCGAGACTTGAGAACCGGTATCTATAAGGAATTCATAGTTCTTGCAACCTATAGTGGCACTAATGACGAGAGGCAGTCCTGCGGTTGCAAGGGATACTTCTACAGACTGCCCATCAAGTTTCCCGACGTGTTAAGCTGA
Organism: Oratosquilla oratoria; assembly: GCF_046742065.1. Taxonomy (NCBI): domain Eukaryota; kingdom Metazoa; phylum Arthropoda; class Malacostraca; order Stomatopoda; family Squillidae; genus Oratosquilla; species Oratosquilla oratoria. The sequence continues at coordinate 174,596 of NC_134804.1, read as the reverse complement.
GGTCCTGGGGATGAAGAACGTGAGTTAGGTCGTGAACTGGGCAACACGTTAGCACTAGTGTGGGACAATATGCACCATTGTTTGCAAGATCTAGCACTGTTGCCGTAGAAGAGGTGGTAACGGCACACTCGTGGTCTTTGACCGTCGTAGAAGGGAGTTAATCCGAGTGGAAAGGTAGTGGGTGTTGAAACACGTGTAGTGGGGTTACCACTACGAAACACTGGCACACTATCACTACGTGGAGCCCTTGGCACAGGCTTGTTCACTGATGACGCACTTATCCCTTTGTTTCCGTGGCCATGGGCCATGAGAGTGTCAGCGACACGGGCCAACTCATCTAGGGAACCGGCATGTGTAACAAGTAGTGGTCGTATGTCACTTGGCACTGCACGTAAAAATTTTAGGCGGATGAAGTCGTCGTCGACACCGAGTTGCTTACCTATGGTGCGAAGTTCTCGTAGGAAGGTCGTCGGCTTATCATACATGATATTGTTCTGGTGGACCAAGGCATCGAAGAGTTCCGGCGGAGACCTGGTAAGGACGTCGATTAGCGCCTTCTTCAAGCGGTCGTAGTCACCGGAAGTAACGACATCGTCGTCGAGCTGGTTGAGCACAGGGATGGTTAAGTTCGCAAGTGCATGGTTGAACTTAGTTTGGGGGACGGTTATGTTAGCTAGTGCAAATTGCGCCTCTAGCAACGAAAACCATCTTGCCGGCGATGCTTCGTCGAATGGTGGAGGTCGAACGGCGACGGCGGCGGAAGTCGTGGAATGCGTAGAGGAAGAAGTGCTTCCTGCTGCTGCTGTCGTTGTTGAAGTGGCTACAGTGGTTGTAGGCGGAGAAGGGGAATTCATGTTGTTGTGTATCGTATACGTGTTGCGTGTAGATCAGAACTGAACAATGCCGCACACTCCGATTATTTCTTGCGCACTTTGAAGTTCGTAAATGCGTAGTTCCGTGCGCGTGACGAGTCACAGTTTATGAATACGCATAGGCACTTAACCACGTAATGTGTATGACCCTAAATCACTTAGGTATGGAGCACTGGGTATTAGGGTCACTTGGGCACTGTCACTCCAGGAGGTCACCACTGTGGTAAGTGCCAAACACGCAGTATTTTGGTAGAAGTTTATTGCGGAGATCTACACACAAGTAAGACAGGAAGTGATCTGTCACAAGCGAATGCTTGGGGGGCCTAGCTGGGCATAAGACGCGCCTGTGGCCTACTTTCTGTTACATTGTTGCTAAGCGGGAAAAAGATTGAGCAAAACAATACATACTAACATATCTAGGTATATACATAGAAATATACAGCAACAAGAGAACAATTATATATAATGATGAATATGCATGCAAAATGGTTAAGGGTAACATATATTTAGTTCCTTAATTCTACGACGTGTACAATTGGCATAGACGCATACGCGTTTAGCGTACGCCTAATGACGTATATATATTCGGTTATATAATTATGTATAGGACACTTATATTGTAATGACTACATAGGCTTACTTATACAAAACATTTACAATAGATATATGTTGATATTAAGTACTCATGTATAATAATGAAGTATGACATATACAATAAAGGAGATACATATACAATAAATATATACAATAATTAAGTAAGAAAGGGCTTGGCTACAAATCCTACATAGATTATGTTTATGCATCCAATAAGTTATTTTGAAATTATAACTTTACATACAATATTCAAATGATGAGCTTAAGAAATGTAGAATATATGTGTATACCCAAAGATATATCTCTATGCATATATTGGTGATGCGTGGCAGGCAGGCAGGCAGGCAGGAGATTGTTTTTCAGTCATGTTGTGTGTGCAAGTTATGACAGCTGAGAGTAGAGGGGAAGAAGTATATCTCCAAGATTGACTGAAGTTAAAATGAAGAGAAAAACCAAAAGGCTGAAGAAGAAGAAAAAAGTGGTAGTTGGTGCTGCCACGATCAGAAAGTGGAGAAACGGAAGGAAAATAATGCTTACACGTAGATAAGTTGCATATGCAATTGGTGATACAAGGTGACTTGTGAGTCCTGAGAAGGAAAGATACCGGCAAAGACTTAGAATATATAGAGCGAAGTGCGTGCGTGGTGTATTTATATGTTTGGAAGTGGTGAGCTGCCAGTGAGGGTGAATGAATTAATGAGATGCAAATTATGGTGGATGAAGTGTTGTGTTGAGACGTTGGATCATGCGTTGCATTTGGGAGATTTGCTGTTTTTCTATGTTTGACAGTGGTAGGTATGGTTGTGGCTGATAGCCATTGTTAGGTAGGACAAAGGAGATGTAAAGAGCAGCAGCAGCAGCAGCAGCATGAGGCATATTGGTCGGTACGAGGGAGGGGGGCTGCTTGCTATTTGAACGAGGGTGTAAACAGTGGAAACTGTTAAGAACCACTGACTTACTGTAAGTGTCAATTGTATTGAAATTGACCACTTGAACAGGTAGTTCTAAAGAAAAGAAACAAAAGATTGATTGGTGTTTGATCCGTTATGGACTCTTTTGTAGCTATTATTTCTTGTGATAGTACTACGGTCCACAATAAAATAATGGTCTATATTGATATCAACAAAGCCATGAATAAGCTAGATAGACTTAACGCTCTTGATAGGGTTTATTTATTACGAGGTCAATAAGTATTTGTAGCGAAGCTGGTTTAGATTGACCAAGAATCCTAGGACAGAGCAGACAGAGAAAGTGAAATATGAGCCGTTTGTTTGTAGTTAAGGTGGTATAAATGAAACAAGAAATGTAGGACAGAAAGAGAAGAGAAGATCAATAAATACCAACAGCATTTGGTGTTCCCAGGCGGTCACCCATCCATCCAAGTACGTTATAACTAACCAGACCCAACGCTGCTTAATCAACTTGGCTGATCGGACGAGAAGCGGTGTGTCCTCAAAGTGGTATATATGGCCGTTGACGCCTATAGTCATGTCATCTTTTCTCTAACAAAACAACATTTTCTGCCTACTTCTACACTTGTATCACAACCTTACTTCACTTCATTTTTGACACCATAGCATTAATTACCACCAATTGTCTTTTATTATCTACGTCGTCCCAAGTGTCATCTCTTTCTTTTCTCCTTTTCATTTTTATTATTTCTTCCTTACTTGCTACACTGATCATATCAACCATGTCTCTCTTCCTTGTTTAGCTAAATCATCAGCTACATCATTCACAGTGTAATGCTGCTATCCATACAAAAGTTACATTGATTGCATGTCCTTCATTAACTTTTTAAAACAAGGCGGCTGTCATCACTATGGAATTTTAAATCAAGTGCAAGTAATGCACTCTCACTATCTACAAATAAATATAATGATCTTCCTCTGTTAGACGTTAGTTTTCAACTTTCATGTATTGCATATAATTGTGCTGCAGTGCTACCTTCTATTCTTTTGGAATATCGCTCTTCATTACTTATATAATCAATATGTTCATACAATTCCCTAGTCACAATACCACATCCAGCTTTTGCGCCGACAACAGACCCATGACACCAAATGTTTTTGACATTACATTTTACAAAGGAGTACAAAGGCGGAGCATGCCGACAGGAGACCTTTTGGTCCATAACTTGGTCGGATCCGGAGAAAAACCTATAATAATGATAAGTAAATAAATATAAATAGATAGAATTATAATAATATAGATAATAATAAATCAAGTAAATAAATGCATAGGTATAGTTAAATAATGAACAAACAGGTAAATAGTAAATAATGATAAATCGATAGATAACTAATAATAAATGAAAATCAAGCAAATAATAATAAACAGAATAATGATAGCAAACAAATAATATCAAATAAATGACAGTCATTACAGCATCTTGCTTAGATGTTTATCTAAACGAATATTAAAATTTCGAACTGAACTACATTGCACTGCCTCTGCAGGAAGTCTATTCCATTCATTAATCACACGGTTGGCCAAGTTCTTTCTACCCACTACCAAATGAAATCTATTTCCTGACAGTTTGAGACCATTATTATTTAGTGTGAAAATTTTGTCACTTTTGATGTTGTCAATTCCCTTTAGAATCTTAAAGACCTGTATCAAGTCACTTCTGAGTCTACGCTTTTTTAGGGGGGGGGGGAGATTCATACGTTTTAGTCGATTTTCGTATGATTTAGTTTTGATATTTGGAATCAGTTTTGTGGCTCGCCGTTGTACTTTTTCCAATCTGTCAATATCTTTAATGAGATTCGGTGACCATACGGAAACAGCATATTCCAAATGTGGACCAACTAACGATTTATATAGCTTGTTAATGAGAGATGGACTTTTGAAGTCAAAAGATCGCGCAATCACTCCTAGAATTTTATTTGTTTTCTCAGAGGCTGAAATACACTGCTTAGATGATTTTAGATCGTTACTGATAATTACGCCGAGATCCTTTCCACTATCCACTTTTGTTAACGAATTTCCAAATAACTTGTAATCGTACCTACTATTATTTTTACCTGTGTGCATAAACTTGCATTTACTTGTATTAAATTTCATTAGCCACTTTTCAGACCATTGCTGTAGTTTATCTAAATCTTCTTGAATATCTAACTGATTTAAT
>NC_134804.1:145000-157500 GCF_046742065.1 Oratosquilla oratoria | reverse complement strand
AACTCTGCAACTTCCTCTCGGCCATAGTTTCAAAACATTGAATTCATAAAATGAATTCCTTTCCACCTACCCCTCTATCTACCTACTTGTCCACCTCAGTCTACCGGCCTCTTACAATGACAATGACAACAACGACAAAGACAACGACAACGCCAACGACTACGGCAACGTGAACGACAACAACAAAGATGGCAACGACAGCCACAACAACGACAACGACAACAATGGCAACAATGACAACAACGATAACAACAACAATGACAACGACAACAATGACAATAAAGACAACGACAACAATGACAACAACGACAAAAAATAACAGCTATAACATCGACAACGACGACGAGGACAAGAATGACATAAGAACATAAGAATGAAGGAGACTGCAAGAGACCATAAGGCCTACACTAGGCAGCTCCGTATCCATCACCACCTGTTATCCCTATCCATAAAGTTGTCTAATCGTTTCTTAAAACAAGTGATAGTTTCAGCGCTTACTACATGGTTACTAAGTTTATTCCATTCGTAGACCACCCTATTAGTAACCCAATTCTTGCCTATTTCCTTTTTAAATCTAAATTTGTCCAGTTTATAACCATTACTGCGAGTCCTGCCCTGTTGTTTTAATATTATGACCTTGTTGGCATCACCCTTGTCAAAGCCTTTGATCCACTTGAACACCTTTATTAGATCTCCCCGCACTCTGCGTCTTTCCAGAGAGTGTAAGTTAAGGTGCCTAAGGCTCTCTTCGTTAGGCAAATTTCTAAGTCCATGTATCATTTTGGTCATTCTTCTCTGTACTGATTCTAGTGAATTGATGTCCATTCTGTAGGACGGAAACCAAAACTGTACCGCATAGTCAAGGATGGATCTAACTAACGCTAGATAGAGTTCAATAATTACCTCTGCACTTTTATTCGTTACCGTCCTAGCAATGAAACCTAATGCTCTGTTAGCTTTATTCCTTGTGTTAATGCACTGTTTCCTGGTTTTAAGGTCCGGACTCACTAGAACTCCCAAGTCTCTCTCGCACTCAGTTTTCTCTAAAAGCGTATTATCTAAGCTGTATCTATTTTCGGGGTTGTGTAGCCCTCCAGTTATGGTGACCCGCTGTTTTCTGTTACTAATCTAAGCTCTAATCTATTCTAACACTTTTCCTCCTATGCCATGGACTTTGATTTTATTTAGTAGTCTCTGGTGTGGCACCTTATAGAACGCTTTGCTAAAGTCAAGGTAAATAATATCGTAATTATCATTGTTATCTGACGCCTTATATACTTTAGTGTAAAACGGTAGAAGATTAGTTACATATGACTTACCCTTGGAGAAACCATGCTGTGAATCACGAATTGAATTATGTCTTTCCATGTGTTCTCTGAGTCTATTTACTATTATTGATGTCAAACTGAGTGCCCTGCAGTTATATATAGACGATCTATCTCCCTTCTTAACAACAGGAACTACGTTTGCTTGCCTCCAAGCAGTAGGCACAAAACCAGTGTCTACTGATTTATCAAATATTTCAGTTAACTGGTCGCAGATTTCTAATTTACACTCCTTAAGCATTCTCAGAAAGATTTCGTCTGGACTCGGGGATTTTGTAGCTTTAAGTCTTTCAATCTGCTTGACTACTTCTACTTTACTAATCCTAATATTAGATAGACTACTTTCTTCACCCCCTCTGAAAATCGGATCGCAGTCAGGTACTTTATCTAACCTCTCATTGGTAAACACCGATAGAAAATAATTGTTAAACTCCTCACTCATTTTTCCTCTGATTCTATCATGACATTTTCATCGTTTTTAATTTGTCCTATTCTTTCTTTATTTTTTCTTCTATAGAGATGAAAGAAACCCTTTGGGTTGGATCTTGCTTGACTACCAACCTAGATTTCATAATTACGTTTCGCTGTACGTGTATTCTTTTTAACCAGCTTTGCCATTTCGTTGTATCTTGATCTAAGGTGTGTTTCCCCGTTTTTTTATTTTACGTAAAGTCCTCTTTTAATTACGATCTCATGTTTCAATCTGTCCGTCATCCACTTGGGAGTATTACTATTTTTCCGTATTGACTTCAGGGGGATAAATGTATTTTGTGCATTAATAATTAAATCAGTTAGATTGCTATACATTTCATCCAAATCGCTGACCTGTCTGTTGAGCCTTCGCCCCCATATGACCTGACCCAAGATATGCATATTAACCTCCGTGACCCGACCTCTAGTCATGACCTGACCCCCGGTCACGCACCGAGACTCGACAATGTCCGAAACGTCCCCATGATATATCATATTCAATGTCAAATAGGTTTTTATATTGTCAAAGTTTGATCCCCTGAAGTCTGGTACTTGGACATTATTCGTACTTCTTAATTCTTCCCAAATAATATTAAATCTTATTTCTTGATGATCGCTAGAGCCTAGACTATCTCCCACATTTACGTTACTCATTAGGTGCTCATTATTAGTTAAAGCTAAGTCCAGAGTATTTACTCCTCTCGTAGGATCGGTAATCACTTGTTTTATGAAATTATCCTGCACCACATCTAAGAATTTCTTTGTTTCCTGATCTCCTAATAAAGTTTCCCAGTCAAAGTTACTATAATTAAAATCTCCCATGATCACAACGTTTTTGTACTGGGACGCTCTGTGAATTTCATGAATCAGGGGATCAGTCTTCTCAATGCTGGGGTTACGAGGTTTGTACAAGACGTCAATAATAACTTTCTTATTCTTGCCTATAATCTCTACCCAAATGGATTCCGTACAGTCCTCTTCCTTAATCGAATTGTTGATAATACAGTTTATTGTATTTTTAACAAAAAGTGCTACACCTCCCCCACTCCTGCCAATCCTATCCTTGTGAAAAAAATTATATATTTCGATTTCGATTTCCGGAAGGAAATGTTTATCAGCCATGTTGATCCAGGACTCAGTAATAGCTATAATTTCGAAGTTTTCTACGCATGCTTTACCTCGTAGCAAATAATTTTTTTTAATTATGTTTCTGCTGTTTGTATAGTAAGCTTTAAGTTTATCTTCCGTCCACCTGCTTTGGTGATTTTTTTCACAGTCCCTCTCTAAGTTGTTTCTATTGCCTAAACTATATTCCGATACTTCCACCACTACTCCCACGTAATCTAAAAAAAAAAAAAAAAAAAAAAAAAAAAAAAAAAAAAAAAAAAAAAAAAAAAAAAAAAAAAAAAAAAAAAAAAAAAACCATTAGGATGCCCACTTCTCGCTCAAGGGATTCAGCAAGGAGCCGAAATCCTCTGGGCGACAAGTGCACCCCATCCCTTGTATACAGATGGTTTCTACCGTAAAAGCGGTCCCAGTTGTCGACAAATGCCCATCCATTGGCCTTACAATGTTTTGCTAGTCTACAATTCATTGCAATAGCCCTGTAATGCCACATGCCTCCAACTCTACGCCTGGGAAGGATTCCACATACAACAGGAACACCTCCCCTATTTCTAATCTTGTCTAGCGCATCCCGGAACTGCGCAGACAATTCCTCACTCCCTAACTTACCTATATCATTGCCCCCGCCACTTAAGCAAACTACAGGGTCTTTACCTTCCCCTACTAAACACTCTTCAATCCTATCTCTAACATCAACAACAACAATGACAATGACAACTACCAACGACAAAGATAACGACAACGACTACGACAATAAGAACGACAACAACAAATATAAAGACAGCTACAACAACGACAACGACAACAACGACAACGACAACAACGACAATAACAACATCGACAATGATAACAACGAACTCGAGTTCTGAGAGCCTCGGGGTGAAGACATATGTCTGTAACCTCTTGCCTTCCGTTGTAACAATGGCTTTCTTAGTAGCAGCTTGAGGTCAGTCTGCTAACCTCGCCCCGGTAGACCTGAGGAACCTACTGTTAGGGAAGTGATATTATGTGCAGTCCTCCTTTACACCGACCCAGTGAATAACACAAATTGAAACGAGGACACGGTTAAGAAGTAATTTAGACACCGTTCACTTCAGGTCAAAACGCAGTGGTGGGGAGTGGTGATGATTCGCCGCTGTGACCTGATTCCACCATTCTCAGTGCGAACGTTCTCAAAGGATTTAGATTTTATGGGTACGGTCAAATCTCTCAGCTGCCCATTACAATACAACACCGCATCTGTTATATTGTGCGCACCACTTTCTAAAGGACAACCTTCGACCTTATCATCGTTGATAAAGTCATGAACACCCAGTCAATAGAAAATGATACAACTAGTTGTTATCACAAGGGAAATATTGTCACCATCATATTCGAACGAACTTCCATATTATGCATTTATATTAGACTAGTTCTAAGATGAAAAAATATTGTATATTGTCAGTGTATCTCTGTATCGCTGTCAACTTAATAAACCGTTTATCATAAATACTTTTAATTACATACACACAAACACACACACACACACACACGCACACACACACACACACACACACACACACACACACACACACACACACACACACACACACAGCAGTTGGTAGAACGATGAACTACTAGCATGGTGGTGCGCGTAGTGCTTGGTTCGAATCCTGCCCAGGGCCGAAATTAATTTCGGTACAGCTGCGCTTCGGGTCGTTACTCTGACTCTCGTGGGCGGGGAGTTGGGTGTGTGTGTGTGTGAAAGGTCATAGCATTACCCATAGATCGGACCTACGAGCTCTGAGCTCTCTTCCAGGAGGGAAATAGCTGTCGATCACGAGTCGAACACGTGATCCAAAAAAGACCAAGTGAATACACACACACACACACACACACACACACACACACACACACACACACACACACACACACACACACACACACACACACACACACACACATTAACACATACACACACGTCGGTCGGGGTGGCAGCGAAGTCTGGACTCCGGTAATATCTTCAAATTACGAGACTCATAACGACAAGGAAGTATCTGTGTTGTATTAATAGGGAAGGGGAAAGCTCGTGGTGTAGTAGGAAGGTGAAGAAAAAGGAGAAGGGGAGGGATTACTGAGGAAAATGGAAGGAAATGAGGAAGGGGAAGATAGGGCCCAGGAAGTCAGACGGCATGTCAGCAAAAGATGGGCTGATGATAGTGAAGTCGATGTGATTAGCAAAGATGTAAAAATTAGAAATATATATAAGGAAGGTGAAGATAACTATTTCCATGGATTTAATGAGGGAGGAAATGACAACCGCCCCCGACTAGTAAATCTAGAGGAGAAACTAAAAGAAATGAATGAAAACTGGGAAGCTAAGTTTAACCAAATAAAGTTGATTACTCAAAGAGTTGATAAAATGGAAGAACTAAAGAAGGAGAATCAAAACTTAAGCAAAGAAATAGTAGAATAAAAAAGACAGCTAAGAGAAATAAAGGATGAGAATGAGGATTTGAAGAGGAGTAATAAAGAGAATAAAGAGTCTATAGCAAAGGAGGTAAGTGGTTGAAAAGAAGTACAAGCTAACAATAAAAGGGAATTTAGAGATATAATGGAACAGTAGATAAAAGAAAAAAACTGAGGACACATTTATTAAAGTGATGAGGGAAAAGGAGAATATAATAAGTGACTTAACGGATAAAAAGAAATGTATAATTATATTAGGGATGGAAGAGAAGTATAATCTAAATAGGACTACATGGATAAAGGTAGAAAAGGAAAAAGTAAATAAGATGTTAGAAGTAGTTCAAGAAGATAAACCAGAAACAGAGAAAGAAATAGAAGAAATTTATAGACTAGGGAAATAAAATACAGATAAGGCTAGACTAATTAAGGTTAAATTCAGGTCACAAACAACAGCAGAGAATATCTTAGCAAAAACAGGGAAACTAACAGACAGTGATCGATACAAACAGTTATGGATAAAAAGAGAAACGAATAAAGAGGAAAGAGAGAAGGCAAAAACAAAAAGACTAGAAGCTAAGGAAAAAAACGAGAACAGAACAGAGTCAGAAAAAGAGAAACTCTATTGGAGAGTAGTGAATATGAAAATGGTACATAGCAGGGAAAAGCAGAAGGGAAACAGAAAACACAATGGAAATAGCCGACAATTAAGAGTATCTTACACAAATATAGATGGCTTAATAACAGGCTTGAACGAACTGAATGATTACCTGAAGGAAAAAGAACCGGACATAATGGGATTTGTAAAGACAAAAATGAAAGGTCCACTGCCACTCAACATTATAGAAAATGGTGCATATAATTATTGCATTAGAAACAGAGAGGTAAAACAAGGGGGTGGAGTTATGTTCCTGACTAAGAAGGATATAAATGTGAGGAATGTCACATATGGAAAGAATAGAATAGAGATGATTAAGATGGAATTGGAGGACAAGGATGGTAAGAGCAGGAAGTTTGTAGTAAATTATGTGCCTCCTAAAACAGCTTCGTGGGAAGAGAAAGAATACAAAAATATGTTAAAAGACACAAGGATAACACTAAATAAGATCATGGAAGATGGAGGAAGAATAGTTATAATGGGTGACTTTAATTGTAAAGAAATCTGCTGGGAAGAAATGACAGTGATTATAGAATATACAATGACGCAATGGATACAAGAGAATACTAGGTATAGAAATGAGGAAGAACCATCGAGGCTGGACCTAATAATCACATCAGAACCCAAAATAGTGGACAAGATTGAATATAAGACACCAATAAGTAAAAGTGACCATATATTGGTTGAACTGGAACTAAATGAAGAAAAATACATGAAAAAACGAACAATATAGAGAGGGAACATTGATGTATTAAAAAAAAATTGGATAAAATAAGAGAATTCTTTCAAAAAGCTGACTGGGAAAAAATACACAAAGAGGAAACAACAGTAGAAGAGAACAAAAGATGTAGGGAGTTAAAAGACAAAAGGGATAAAGCTTGGATAAATTGGAAAAAAGACAAAAGACCTCAAAAATGGAAAATATATACTAGTTATAAAAATGACTATGTACAAGTGTGCAGAGAAGAAAAGAGGTGTCATAGAAAAATATAAAGATCAACCAAATCTATTTTACAGATTTGTAAACAACAAACTGAAAAACAAACAAAAATTAGAGGAACTACGACAAGGAGGAGTTCAATACAGAAAGGAAATAGAAATGGCAGAAATTATGAATAAGCATTTTAAATCGGTGTTCACAAGGAAGAACATATAGCCTAGAGGTATCAAATGGGAGGAGAAAGTCCCCCCTATGAAAGAGATAGAAGTATCAAGGAATGAAATAATGAAACACTTATGTAATCTCGATGTCAGTAAATCGCATGGTCCAGATGAAATGGTAAACTGGATTTTGAGGGAATGCAGGAATGAACTAACAGACAAAATACATAGTCTAATAAACAGTTCATTGAAAGAAGGAAAAATTCCAGAAGATTGGAAAAGAGCAAATATAGTACAAATATATATAAAGGGAGAAACAAGGAGGCCCTACTAACTATAGACCGGTCTCTCTTACAAATACGATAGCTAAAATTTATAAAAGAATGATCAAAATTAGATAGGTAAAGCATTTGGAAAAAACAACGTCCTAAGTCCAAGGCAATTTGGATTTAGACAAGGACGACCATGCGTCACAAACTTAATGTGTTTCTATTCAAGGCTAATAGATGTAATACAAGAAAGAGATGTATGCTGATTGTGCATTTCTAGGCTCTTGATAAGGTGTCACATAAGAAGTTGCTTAAAAAATTAGAAACTGCAGGAGGAATATAGGACAAACTACTGAAGTGGATGGAAGACTTCTTGCATGAAAGAAAAATGAGTGGTGATAAGAGACAAACACTATAATTGGGATGAAGTGATAGGTGATGTTCCACAAGGAACAGTTCTGGCCCCAATAATGTTTTCTATATATATTAATGATATGGATAAAGGAATTGAAAGTTATATGAGTTTCTTTGCGGATGATGCAAAATTATTGAAAAAAGTGAACACTGAAGATGTGAGTCGCTACAGAGTGATCTCAATAAAGTATGGGAATGGAGTAGGAAGTGGGAGATGGAATTCAATATCAAGAAGTGTAGTATAATGGAATTTGGAAGAAGCAAAAAAAGAATAGTGAGATCATATAAGTTGGAGAAGAAGAAATAAAAATAAAGTAGAAAATTAAAAGGGCCTCAGAGTCATTATTATGAATAATATGTCCCCTGAGAAACATATAAACAAAATTTTTGGAGAAACTTATAATTTCATAAGAACAATCAAATTTGCATTTACATACCTGGACGAAGAAATGGTGAAGAAAATACTAATCACTTTGATAAGACCAAGATTGGAATATGCAGCGACGACGTGGTCACCAAGTACAAAAAAAAAAAAAATGTATAACAAAACTTGAAAGAATACAAAGAGCAATTACAAAATTGGCACCAACACTCTGAGAACTATCATATGAAAAGATTAGCAAAACTTGAGCTACAGACATTAGAGCAAAGAAGAGAGAGAGGAGACTTGATAACTATTTAAAGAATCAAGAAATACATAGAAACTATTGATAGAGAAGATCTAATAAAATAGGATAGTAGAAATACAAGAGGACACAGAATGAAAATCAAGAAAGTTATAGAAGAGACCTGAAAAAGAACAATTTCCAACACAGAGTGATAGATATTTGGAACAAGTTAGGCGAGAAGGTGGTGTATGCAAAAACAATACATAAATTTAAAAACAGTCTAGATAAAATGAGATAGGAAGATGGGACACCACGAGCATATCTCCCCTTCCCGTAAAATACAACTAGGTAAATACAACTAGGTAAATACACACCCACCCACAGGCACACACACACACACACACGCACGCACTCACACACGCACACACACACACACATGCACATACACACATACACACACACAAACACACACACACACACTCACACACACACACACACACTCACACACATACACACACAAACATACACATACACACACACACAAACACACTCATAGACATACGCACAAACACACACACACACACACACACACACACACACACACACACACACACACACACACACACACACACACACACACACACACACACACACACACACACACACACACACACACACACAAATACACGCACACTTACCCCCACACACAAACACACACACACAAACGCACACACACGCACAGTTGGTAGAGCTCGGTGGCGCAGTTGGTAGAGCACTGAACTGCCACGATACTGGCCTGGAGTTCCTGGTTCGAATCCTGCCCAGGGCCGAAATTATTTCGGTACCGCTGCGCTTCGGGTCGTTACTCTGACTCTCGTGGGCGGGGAGTTGTGTGTGTGTGTGTATGCAAGGGCATAGCATTACCCATAGATCGGACCTACGAGCTCTGAGCTCTCTTCCAGGAGGGAAATAGCTGTTGATAACGAGTCCAATACGTGATCCAAAGACCATGTGAAAGACCAAGTGAATACACACACGCACACACATATACACGTACACACACATGCACAAACAGACAAATACGCACACACTCGTACACACATCCTCACAAACACACACACACACACACACACACACACACACACACACACACACACACACACACACACACACACACACACACACACACACACACACACACACACACACACACACACACACACACACACACACACACACACACACACACACACACACACACACACACACACACACACACACACACACACACACACACACACACACACTTACTTGTTTCTTGTTACTTGTTGATTGAGTTCTAGGGGCATTCCGTTACAATGTAACGCTCCATGCCGCGAACGATAACTTCCTCAGCACTTGTAGTTGTCTCTAATCACCTTGTGAGCCAGATCATAGGACTCCGCAAACAAATAGGTTTTCAATTTCTTCTTAAAATAGGAAATCGTTTCTGATTATTAGACGTTGGCTGGGAGTCTATTGTATAGTCTAGGTGCACTTCTCTCGAAGGCTCTTCGTCCCGCTTCTCTACGGTACCGAGGTTCCTGTAGTCGGTGCTGTTCAACACTATGTCTCAGAGTAACATCGGTATCGACTTGAAAGTCCATCAACATGTCCTTCAAACATTTTGGTTTCCCGAACTTCATCACTTGATATATAATGACACATTGTTTGAAAATTATCCGTGCCTTAACAGGCAGCCAGTGTAGGTCAATGAGGATAGGGGTGATTCGTTCTCTTCTCGATACACACTTGATCAATCTTGCAGCTCGATTCATAATCATTTGAATTTTCTTCAATAAATAGTTTGGAAGACCATAATAAAGAGAATTACAATAAGCAATTTTGCTGAGTACATGATTATGAATCAGCTTTTCCAACGTACAATCATCAACATACTTCTTAACAAATGCGATATTTCGCAAATGATACCCAGCTAAATTCACAGATTGAGTAATTTGATTCTTGAGGGTCAGTTCATTGTCCAGCAAAACTCCAAGATCCTTTACACTGTCACTGACTGCAAGTTTAACCTCATTGATACACAAATCTCGAATTTTTAGTCTATCGAAGTCCATCCTTCGTCCAGCAAAAAGGCACTCAGTTTTACTTTCATTAAACTTGAGTTCGCGATGGTCCATCCATTGCTTAATGTCCAACATGATAGCCCCAAGCTATGCCTCCGTGTCTTGAATATTGTCCACTGACAAGTAAAACTGCGTATCATCCGCAAATAGTTTAAAACCCACTCCATGCTTCTCTAACACATTGGATAGTTCAGCCGTGTACAGACAAAAGAGGATAGGACCAAAGACACTGCCTTGCGGAACCCCCCTTAATAATGGCTTCATATCCGAGAAACAGTCTCCAATCTGCACTCGGTAAGTTCTATCTTTAAGATAACTCCTCAGATATTGTAGTGCAGATCCCTCAATCCCAAAGTTCTCACAAACATTTAGTAAAGTTTCATGTACCACGGTGTCAAAAGCAGCACTAAGATCTAATAGCAACAGCATACCACATTTACCATCATTAAGGAGGCCTCTCATATCACTAACCACTGAACATAATACAGTCTCCGTAGAGCAGAGTCGTCGGTATGCAGATTGAGCATCGGGGAGCGCCCCCACGGCACTAAGATGTTCATTCAGTTGAGACAGCAACACATTTTCTAATATTTTCGACTGGAATGTCAAATTTGAGACTGGGCGGAATGAACTCAGGCTTTGGGGATCAAGTTTCCCTTTGATCACAGGTTTCACAATATCCTTTTTTCCGAGCTAGGAAAAATACCACTTGATATACTAGTATTCACCATACTTGTAATAACATCCACTAATTGTTCAAAACTTCCACAGTTGTTGATCTGATTCATGGGCATCGGATCATTAGCACAGTATGTAAGCTTTGCTTGCTTCATAATTTTCCGTACCTCAAGTGTCGTAACAGTGCTAAAAGAAGACAATTTCTGTTCAGGCACACCCACATTTACTATATCATCATTATAATTATAGTCAAAAGATAACAAAATCCGGGAGATTTTCGTTTCAAAGAATTCCAGAAACATATTCGCTAGTTCACCATCCGCATAACCTTCAGGTAACGTAGGTTTCTTTTCCTTCCCAGTTAGATTATTAAGGATTTTATACAATTTATTCATACTAGATCCGGCTTGTACAATCTTATTCTTGTAAAAATCTCGTTTTCGACGCACACGCATGCACGCACGCACGTACGCATATATATATATGTATATATATATATATACATGTATATATATATATATATATACATATATATATGTATATATATATATATATATACATATATACATAGGATGTATATATATATATATATATAATGTATTTATGTATATATATGTATATATATGTATAGACTATAAATATACACACACACATATATATATATATATATATATATGCAGGAAAAACACTAGGAGCGTGTGTTCTTGAAAATGCAAGGTTGACCACAAAGAAAAACTATTAAAGCAGAGCGCTCTCGTGTATTCACATCTTCAGTGCAAATAATACATAGTGAAAGATACAAGGGTGCAGAATATATAGGTGGGAAACAAAGGGAACGTGGAGACATCCTGGTGAGAGAGGAGAGGTAGTACCCATGGACTAACTGTCCGTCCGCGTTTATAGTGGGTCAAAGGGGGCCAGTCCTCTCCTCTCTCACCAGGATGTCTCCACGTTCCCTTTGTTTCCCACCTATATATTCTGCACCTTTGTATCTTTCACTATGTATTATTTGCACTGAAGATGTGAATACACGAAAGCGCTCTGCTTTAATAGTTTTTCTTCGTGGTCAACCTTGCATATATATATATATATATATATATATATATATATATATGTATATATATATATAAATATATATATATATATATATATATATATATATGTATATATATATATATATATATATATATATATGGTATAAAGCACTGATAAGCTAATGAAAAAGTCAGTAATTGCATATCTATTGAACATATCTGGGTTGCGTATACTGACGTAAATGG
>NC_134804.1:117500-122500 GCF_046742065.1 Oratosquilla oratoria | reverse complement strand
CTTGTCCAACCTCTACCGGCAGCAGCTCCACCTGACTGCCAGATCTCATCAAATGTGTGAAGGAAAGAACATCGAGAACCGGCTTCGGGTGACACCCGCTGCTCAGGGAAACTCACGAATCGTGTCTTCAAAAACAAAGGCCTGAGCTACGACTAGTCCCACCCTTCACCCTGTAAGATGCTGGTAGAGAAGTGAATAGAAAGTGAGGTAGATGGTGAGGGTTGCATTTTTATGGATCGGGTGTTTGTAAACAGCACAGTTCGTAAGCGAGCAACCGTATACTTTCGTTCTCCGCTTGGAGTAATAAAAATGGCCGGGGGCCTAATACTCATTTACGATGTGTATATATTTTGCTGAGGTAGAAATTTTGTAACCTAAGTTATGCAGAGATTCGAGGTTGTTTAAGTAAACAATATTGCATATATACTTGTAACAACGAATCTGATTGGAGAAACGGTGGAGGAGAAAATTAAATTGGTTCACGAGTGTAAGATCACACCCTTGGGGGAGGAGCTTAATTATGAAGCTAAAGATCATTAAACTAAAGAAATCATGTCGTCACCCAAGAACTTACCTAGGACCTAACAATGCGTGTTCTCATGGGATTCCTTGAATGACACACAGAGAGGCAAACGTAAATTTTTGAAGAAGAAAATATAAGAAAAGACATCACCAGTTTAATTCCCCCTTGTATGAAGTACACTATATGGAAATTGAAAAAGAGGAATACTTGTTGGCACAGATACACCACCTGCCTATCGCCTCCCTACTCAATACTCTTAATCAATTCTAAATGCAACCCTTTCTCGTAATGCCAATGTATCATATACTCTTGACCTCTTCTTTGCCGTGGCGTCTTTACATTTTTTATGCTTTTACACTCGTCTGGCTTCTTATTGGTATATTACACTCACATGCTACACTTTTCAGCCACCTTTCACATATATTGTCATATTTCATTTACCTTCCTAAGGACTAGCAAACTATTTAACGCTTCAGTCCACATACAGTCTTCCTTATCGAGTAAGAACATCATATCTTATTAACTTTTACCAAATTTCCTCCTTAATTATTCTTTGGAATATATTTCATTTTACCCTAAGTATATGCACACTGAATATACAACTACAGTATACTAAGTAGTTTCCCACACATTTGTACATTCCCTCTTACTGTATAGCTTACATAGATTTTAATTTAAGAACTGATAAACTGCTTAACTCTGCTTTTAAGGATTTGAATAGATAGGCAAAGTCGTTGATATATATATATACATACATGCATATATATATATATATATATATATATATATATATATATATATATATATATATATATATATATATATATATATATACATATATATATATACATACATATATATATATGTATAAATATATATATATACTTATATATATATGTATGTATATGTAAATATATATATATATATATGTATAAATATATATATATATATATACTTATATACATATGTATATATATATAAATATATATATATGTATATATACATATATATATACATATACATATATACATATACATATATACATATATGTATGTTTACATATATATATATATATGTAAACATACATATATATATACATATATATGTATGTATACATATATGTATACATACATATATATGTATACATATATGTATATATACATATATATATATATATGTATATACAGTATATATATATATATATAATGACACCCAATATTGAACATGTCTGGGTTGTATATACTGTTGTAACCGGACATACGTTATCATTTTTTTCGATTACTACTTTTGGGGCCCCGAGTTTTTTTTACTACTATCACGACAGTTCGTTGCTAATTGGCGGGTTCCCCCCCCCCTGAACCTATACAGATGGACGATGCTGCAACGTCAGGAGCCTTAATTTGGCACAGGATGTCTGGATCCCCTGGAAAGACAAAAGAGACTTGGGATAAAGGAACGAGACCTACAGGAGAAGAGGACCGAGAACCTTGGGGAAAAGAAAAAAGAGCCAGTAAACCGGGGGAAGATAATCTGGACACCAGGAGAAGAAAGAAAGAAATGAACCCTGAGAAAGGTTAAGGGCCCCCGGAGAAAAGGATAAAAAAAAAAAAAAAAAAAAAAAAAATGGGAGGAAAAGAATCGACAAGCTACTACGGGAGAAAAGGATCGGGACCCCAGGAGATGTTCGGGGTCCCCTAGAGAGAGAGGATCGAGAGCCCCCGGATGAAAAGGATAGAGGAAAGGTCATAATCCCCGGTGAAGAGAAAACCCTGGGAAAGATGGTCGAGAAACTCTGAATAAAAAAGGATCGGTTCTCCTTGTGAGGAAAGTTGGGAACCCCTGAGTTAAAAGGATCGGGATCCCGGAGTAAAATGTCGGTAATAACTGAGGAAGAGGGCCTGAAACATCCAGGGAAATAGGATCGGGGCCTGAAACAGGGCAGAAGGTGTCAAACCTCTAGTGAAAGATCCTTTTTATCCCGGAGTTTCTTGACCATCATTCCCAGGGGCTTTTCGGTCCTCTTACCAGAGGGTCCCTATTTTTTTCTTTCTCCCGGGGGTTCCCAACCCACTTCCACCAGGGGTTCCCGATATTCTTATCCGGGGTTCGGTACCTTTTCTCCCTAGGGTTCCCGACACTCTTCCCCTTTGATTTCGACTGTCTTTCCCGGTGGTCCAGATCGTTTTTACCTTGCGATTCCCAGTTCTTTTCCCCTGGGGATTCCCGACCTTCTTTCCCGGTTCCGATCCTTATCACCCAGGGGTTCCCACCTCTTTCCCGGTGTTCCGATCCTTTTCACTACGAGTTCCAGACCCTTTTCCCGGGAGGGCTTCCTACCTCTTCTACGGGGTTCCAGATCCTTTTCTCCCCGGGGTTTCCGACCCTATTTCCTTGGGTTCTCAGATCCTCTTTCCTCGGAGGCCCTCAAGCCTCTTTCCTATGGATTTTCGACCTCTTCCACGGGGATCCAGACCCTCTTTTCTCGGGTGTTCCCAAGTCTCTTCCCCCGGTGGTTGTCCCAATCCATTTCGCCGTAGGGGGGGTTCCGACTCCTCTCACCCCGAGGGTTCCCGTTCTTTTCTCCATAGGGTCCTGATCCTCTTCACCTGGGAGTTCCCAACAATCTTTACCGTTGGTTTCTGAGATCTTCTCCGGGGGTCCTGATCCTTTTCACCCGGGGGTTCCCTAACCTTTCTCAGGGTCCTTTTCTTTCTTCTTTCTCCTGGTGTCCAGATTATCTTTCCCCGGTTTACTGGCTCTTTTTTCTTTTCCCCGAGGTTCCCGGTCCTTTTCTATTGTAGGTTCCGTTCCTTTATCCAAAGTCTCTTTTGTCTTCCTAGGGGGTCCAGACATCCTGTGCCAAATTAAGGCTCCTGACGTTGCAGCATCGGCCATTGGTATAGGCTCAGGCGGGAAACCCGCCAATTACCAACGTACTGTCGTGAGAGTAGAAAAAACAAACTCGTGGCCCCAAAAGTAGTAATCGAAAAGATTTACAACGTATGTCCGGTTACAACAGTATACGCAACCCAGATATGTTCAATATTGGGTGTCGTTATATATACAATTACTGACTTTGTATTTATTAGCTCATCAGTGTTACATATATATATATATATATATATATATATATATATATATATATATATATATATATATATATATTCTCTTGTAAACATACGAGGTTGAAGGCTAAAGAGGATTCATTGTTGATTATTTTATTACGTGTAGCTTTGATACAACGTACAATCTTTTTGTCTTCAAATTTGACGTATCTTAGTAGTTGTCCTATTGTGGCCGACGTCTCTGGGACAGGTCCCACCGTAGTGTACAAAGTTGAACCAAATCAAAACCCATTCCGAATGACAAAAGGTAATTACAAATTTACACAAATTTGTAATTACCTTTTGTCATTCGGAATGGGTTTTGATTTGGTTCAACTTTGTACACTACGGTGGGACCTGTCCCAGAGAACATCGGTACACTATTTAAATGAATCCTTTTGCTTACTATGTATAACCCTGAGGACGAACTTCGGACAGGGTTCGAAACGTCGGTAATAAATTCTGTTACCCTGAGTCCAGTGTTTCGAAATTTTTCCGATACCATGGCTCCTGGACTCCAGCTCTTTACGAACATATATATGTATGTATACATATATGTATATATACATATATATGTATATATATGTATGTTTACATACATACATATATATATATATATATATATATATGTAAACATACATATATGTATATATGTATATGTATATATATATATGTATATATACATATATATATTTATATATATACATATGTATATAAGTATATATATATATATTTATACATATATATATATTTACATATATATACATATATATATAAGTATATATATATTTATACATATATATATATATATATATATTTATATATGTATATATATATATGTATATATATATATATATATCAACGACTTTGCCTATCTATTCAAAACCTTAAAAGCAGAGTTAAGCAGTTTATCAGTTCTTAAAGTAAAATCTGTGTAAGCTATACAGTAAGAGGGAATGTACAAATGTGTGGGAAACTACTTAACATAGTTGTATATTCAGTGTGCATATACTTAGGGTAAAATGAAATATATTCCAAAGAATAATTAAGGAGGAAATTTGGTAAAAGATAATAAGATATGATGTTCTTACTCGATAAGGAAGACTGTATATGGACAGAAGCGTTAAATAGTTTGCTAGTCCTTAGGAAGGTAAATGAAATATGACAATATATGTGAAAGGTGGCTGAAAGGTGTAGCATGTGAGTGTAATATACCAATAAGAAGCTAGACGAGTGTAAAAGCATAAAAAATGTAAAGACGCCACGGCAAAGAAGAGGTCAAGAGTATATGATACATTGGCATTACGAGAAAGGGTTGCATTTAGAATTGATTAAGAGTATTGAGTAGGGAGGCGATAGGCAGGTGGTGTATC
>NC_134804.1:102500-112500 GCF_046742065.1 Oratosquilla oratoria | reverse complement strand
TGCCTCTCGTTACGTGAGTTTCACTAATATTCAAGTTCCTCTTAAGCAGTAGGCCCAATGCCTTCTTTTTCCTGTAGTCTCACTATTTTCTAGGCCCCATGTCTATTCCTCTCGTCCTTTGGGTTAATAAAAGGATGGTGAATTTTCTTTCTTCTTTCACTGTAATTTCACCTTTGCTTACACTCGGGATCTCTTTTCTCTCGTCTCTACATCGTCTCCTGATCCTCTCTCCACACCCTCTCTATATCTTCTCCCTATATCTTCTCTATCTCTTCTCCCCCGAGATCCCGTATCGTACGCTGAGCTACCTTCGTCTGACGTCACTAATTTTTCTAAACCAATCTTCGGTGACTTCTCAAGTAACTGTCACTCCTTATGGGCGTGACTTTGAATTCATGCACCAATAGTTTTTTTCTCCTTCTCCACCTTGCACCAATCCGGAAAGCTATCACAATGCCACTAGCGATATTGTTTATCTCAGCATTAGTCAAACGAAGGTAACCTGCGCTTACAATGTTGTGATTACATAAGCGATTATAAAAACAGTCACCACCGTCGGTGTGTTTACATAGACAAAACGTCGCCCTCACCTAGACATAACATTGCCCTCGAGCAGGCGTCGAGTCTGAATTATTCTACTGCCCTAGCTCATTTCCATTCGTACACTACCGGCCTCTTACAGGGCTCGGCAGCTACCCTTGGTCGTCCCGACCAATTTCTTATTTCCCTCTTACAGGGCTTACTAATATATTTCTAGAATAAGCTAATCTACCCCTTGCGTAATTGTTAATCTACCCTCCAAAATACATCATTCATGCAATAAATTGGGAATAATACATAAACATAATACCTATAAATGTGAATAACATGCATCTCAATATATATATAAGGTATTGAATTAAGCGGTTACATGGTTGATTTGCTTTGACAGAGCCAATCTCCGGAATACAACAAAGGCAATCAGTGCTGCCACTAACACTGAAAGTAAGGGTATGATAAGGAGTGGTAGCATAGGTAAATCATTTGAGGGAGATCTTGACAATGGTCTTCTCTTAATTTTCAAGGGAGGAGAGTTTTCAGGCAATGTGAAGTTGAAGGTTGAAATGTAGGTGTCCTCGGTTAAATGCATTGTATTAAGGGTATTAGAAATGGTGGAAATAGTGTCTGCATGCAATTCGCAGTTATCTTGAATAGAGACAAGACCTTCAATCAAATCCAATTTAGGACTCAACCCGGGACAATTTATTGATACCTTTGTCTTGTTAGGGAAAAACAGGTAATGAGATCCTTGTATGTTACAATGAGGGATCTGGTCTACCAAAATTCGTTGGTAATGACAATTGTTCATAACAGACATATTCCTAACCAGAGAGGCTTCACATGAATTTTTCAAAGCTTCACGGAACACAAACATGGAAGAATGACAGAGGTAAAGATTCCTATTAAATATTCTACACTCCTTCAACTTGTCATTAGAGACTCTGCTCTCCTTCAGATTGTCTACAGAAAGGATATAATTGATTGGGTCTACAATTGGAATATCTACTTCATAAAATGAACCATTTACCTTCAATGGGAAGGGTTTCAATTTGAATAAGTTAAATCTTTGGTTGGAAGAGAACGGGATTTCAATAATAACTGAAGTAACATTAAGGTAGGAGTTTAGCAATGGATAATATAATGCTACATTAGCTTCTTCAAAGAAAGGTTCAAAGTTCCAATCCTTCTTTGCTGACTTAATTACCTTTATAAGTTGAGGTATTGGAAGGAGAGAAGAAGTTACTTGACCCGAATTGGCCATAACTAAATCCTGTACAAAAGATTCCAATTGAACTTGCATCTCAGATAATTTCAATTGCATAGTATTGAGTAACAAAAAAATTTGCATTGTACTCTCTTGTTCACTTTGTTTCAAGCTGAGATTCTCTAAGTTATCTGAAATATCAGAGATCATTTCTTCAATGTTTTTAATGCTTGATTGTAATTCATCAATTTTTCCAACTTTCTCCTTTAATGTATTTATTGAAATTTTCAAGTCAGCAAGGAAGGCAAAATTGGCAATTCCCAAACCAGCAAGAGCTCCCAAAGCCACTACTATTGCACTTCTCTTTTGTCTAACATTGCTTTTGAAATTTGAACCTATGATGTGCAATTTATCCTCTATTTCCTTTATTTTGTTTTCAAGTCTATCCTTAACATCTTTACTGGAAATGTTCTGTTTTAATATTTGCAAACTTTTATTAATGGAGTCCACATTTTCTTTAATTTTGGTTACATTTTTATAATCAAGAACTACCCTTACCACCTTATCAACCAAGATTAGGTTACCTTGATGATGTACCAATGCTCCAGGACGAATCGGATTCCAGTCCATGGCACTCACCAAACTTAATATTATTAATAAGGCAGTTTTCATCTGTAAAATACATCAAGATTAATGTTCAACTCTTGAAAAATATCATTATAATATTCTCCATATTCTCCAGGGTTATCAATATTTATGCACAAAGTATTACTATAATCATCTTCATAGATCTGCAAGCTAATTTTCCTTATGTCATCTAAATGTCCTACCAATTCTTCTCTTGATTCTAAATGTTTAAGTTTAAACTTGTTTCCACCTGCAGAATCAATTACCCTATATGGACCAGTGTACCTTAGTGAAAGTTTATTATTGGGTGAGGTTGCTTTGACCATTACTAATTCCCCAATTTTCAATTCTAGTTTACGAGCTATTTTGTGTTGTTGTTCCCTCATCTCTTGTGAATACACCTGCATATGTTTCCTAACTCTTTGGTGAATACTTTGAAGAGTATTTATCCTATTGGATATATAATCATCCATATTATATATGGGTTTTTGCTCTGCAGTCAACATTTCATATGGCAGAGTTTTGTCCTCCCCAAAAATTATAAAATGAGGTGTATCCCCAGTTGCTACATTAATTTGATTGTTCAGGGTACACTTAACACAAGGAATCCAAGTATCCCAAGTTACACTATAAGGACTTATTAGGGTTCTAAGACATATAATTATCTTTTTGTTTAACCTTTCTACTACTCCATTACTTTGGGGATGGTTAACGAGTATATTGACTTTCTTGATGTGGAACACATTACATAGATTTTCCAAGATTTTGTTATTAAATTCAGTCCCATTATCTGAAACTAGGATGTTAGGTGTAGTAAAATTACAGATTATCTGATCATAGATTACGGAAGCAATAGTTTCAGCTTTCTTATTGATTATGGGTTGTAATATACAAAATCTTGAAAAATAATCAATAGCAACAAATAGGTATTTAAAGCCGTTCTCGGTTAGTGGTAATTCCAAAGTATCCATGTGAACTCTTTCCCAAGGTTTCTGTGGAATGGGATAGGTGAGTATAGGAGCAGGTTTTGGTGTATTTCCCTTCACCTTTACACATTTTACACATTTTTCTATATAATCATATATAGTTTTCTTCATACCTAGCCAAAAGTACTTAAGTTGTGCCTGTCTATAAGTTTTATCCTTTCCAGGATGTGAACTACAATCACTATCATGAAGTAACTTCAATATCTCATTTACCAGAGTTTGTGGTATAACCAACTGATTTACTTGACCTCTAGAAATATCTTTCCCATTTACAAATGTTTTCCTATACAAAATTCCATTAATCAAATGAAATTCCTCTATCTTATACCCCTTTGGTAGCTTTGGAGGATCTCCTCTTGGGTTCATCAAATGCTTGATTATTGAATCACATGTCTCATCATCTCTCTGTTCTCTTATTAGCATTTCTTCATCTAAAGTTACTAATTCTTCTATACTACAAACAAAATTAATCAACCCAGTCACAGTCATTGGTTGACTAATGTTTCTAGAAAGTGGATCTGCTACATTCCTTCTACCCGGAATATAATTAAATTGAACATCATAGCACTGAAGTATCGCAAACCATCTAGCAAGTCTGCCTCTAAGATTCTTATGCTTAAATAAGTTCTGAATAGCTGTGTGATCAGTCCAAACTCTGATGGGATACCCTAGTATCATATCCCTAAAACTTTCTAAAGAATAAATTACTGCTAAAGTTTCTCTTTCAGTTATAGAATAGTTTCTCTCCGCACTATTACAAAGTCTGGATGTGTAAGCTATGGGTTTCCAAGTTCCATTTCTCTCTTGCATTAGTATGCCTCCTAACCCTATGTCAGACGCATCAGTACAAAGAATAAATTCTTTTTCATAGTCGGGGAAAATTAAAATAGGTGAACTTGTGAGTTTATCTTTCAACTTGTCAAAAGCTTGCTGTTGCGCAGGTCCCCATATGAACTTTGAGTCCTTTCTCAACAAAGAACTTAGTGGATTAGCAATGTCAGCATAACTTTGAATGAATTTTCTATAATATCCTGTTAATCCCAAAAAGCTCCTAACCTTGTCTACATTGGTCGGAACTGGAAAATTCTTGACAGCGTCCACCTTTGAATTTACTGTACTCAGTCCGTGTCTGTCTATCTTATGTCCTAAGTAAATGACACTGTCTTGCAAGAACTTACATTTTTCAAGTTTTACTTTTAACCCAGCTTCTCCTAGTCTTGAGAATATCAAATCTAATTTCTTAAAGTGCTCCACTGCAGTCTGAGAAACTATTAAAATGTCATCTAGAAATACACTGGCAGTGTTTCCTAACAATCCATCTAGAATAGTATTCATTAATCTCATGTAAGTTAATGGACTATTACATAACCCAAATGGCATTCTCTTGAACTCATAATGTCCTGTTGTAGTAGAAAATGCTGTGAACTCTCTTGAATCTTCATGCAATTCTATTTGCCAAAAAGCTGATTTGATATCTATAGTACTAAAATATCTATTCTCAGTTCCCAAACTTCTCAAAATGTCACCGATAATGGGTAATGGTAACCTGTCACGAATGGTGTGCTTATTCAGTTCCCTGTAATCAATAACTGGTCGCATAGTCCCATCAGACTTTGGTACTAGGATCAACGGAAAATTCCACTCATTTTTACTATGTTCAATAATATCCTGTGATAACATTTCAGTGATGAGTTTATCTACTACAGCTAATTTAGAGTGAGGAACTCTGTAGGCTGGTATGTAGATAGGTTGTGTTCCTGGTTTTAACTTAATGTGATGTTTTAAAACAGTTGTTTTGCCTAAGGCGTCCCCCGGCAAAGCAATTGCTTTTTTATGTTTCATAAGCAAAGCAAATAAAGCTTCATCCAACTCAGGGCAATTAGTTGATTGTAATAATTCTTTATATCTATTTCTTAAGTCTATGCCTTCTTGTACTGAACAAATTGATGAAGTTGGTAATTCTATCTCCTCACTATTCTCATTTAAAATCTTAATAGGTTTAGTACACACCTGAATACATCCTATTTGTGTACCTTTCTTTAAAACTATCTCTTTATTCATAGTATTAATTACTAATACTTCTACTCTGTTCTTATTTGTCTTATAAATCCCTGAGTCCCACTTCAATCCTTTAATTTTAACTGATTCTGGAACTGTAATTACTTCAGAGTCTACATTGATTCCTTTCAAACACACTTCAACCTTATTAATTGACATGGGATGTAACAATGTCGACCTTGTTAATCCGCAATCTGCAATTCTCAAGGCATCTGTGGTTGATAATTTAGTAATCTCTGGGATTTCCTGAACTTCTGAGTTGGGTTCACAAATTGTTTTACTTTCTGTAGGGTTGGACCGCTCGGCCTCGCTATCTAGGATAGAAATGTTATCTAAGGATTCATTGATTCCTGTCACTGGTCTTAAGTCTGGTTGATTTAAGAATGGGATTAACTGTGACTTCACTAAAATTCCTAAGTCAGCAGGACAAATTACCATGTTTTCTTTTCTCATAGTTGCAAATCCTATCAATAAATCTCCTGGAAAAACAGACTCTTCTACCACTATCACTGGTATGTACAATTGTTCATTTGTATATAAGGCAACTTCTAGCTCAATCTTACCTAATGTTTTTAACTGATTTCCAGTTACACCTTGCAATGTGTAACGGATTGGTTCCAACATTTTCACTCCTGGGTTCAACTGGTTTAAAACTTTACTAGTAATTACATTAACTACAGACCCTGTATCAATAAAAATTTGAATAGGCTTATTGAACACTTTACCCGCAATGAGAGGTCCTACAGAAGTTTTACCAACAGTTATTATCAGTTTGTCAGTTTCTTTCATCTCCCTTGCATTCCCATATTTAACACAATACCGCCTATCGGTATATATATGGGGAGGTCTGAAATGGTTTATTCTGTGTCTGGGGGTTTTCCTCTTAGCCCTGGGGGTACCCGAAAATTTCGGCACTCATGAGTTCTGTGTCCGATTTTATTATGGTAAATACAGAATGGAGGGTTCCTACATTGATACTCATTGTGACCTTCGTATTTGCAATTTCTGCAAATAATCCCATAAAAACATTCTTGTGCCTTGTGTCCCCATGCATTACAATTAAAACAAAGGATTCTGGTATCCCTATCCCTAGATGGACTTCTAGCATGCCGCCTATGTCCTACTTCTGTTTTCTTAAACTCTCTAGAGTTCCTATATTGGCTATGTTGATTTATAGGCATTACATATGGGTTTATTGTTCTGGTCTCACTGTATCCTTGAAGAAGATAATCTACTTCTCCTAAACAGATATTTGATTTTAAATCTTTGTACAGCCTTTCTGCTGTTAAGTCATCAGAATTCTTTGCCAATAAGCTAAATGTAATCAATTTGATTACCTGTGAGATTTTCATCTTCTCACTAGATCTTTCTATCCAGTCTGAATCTTTCAAGATAGAATTCATGTCTTTTGACCATCTATCTAATCTAGCTAAGTACTCTGTGTCAGTTTCACTTGTCCTAACTTCCTTAATCATTTTTACCAATGATCTAATAGGATCCTGATCACATTTGGACATGAAATGCTTGAGAAATGCTTTCTTATAATTATCATATTGATTAATTGATTCCATTTGCTGGAAGTTAATGACAAACCTCGCCCTTCCATGCTCTGGATCTATATTCTCCTTGAGAATCTCAATCTTACGATTCTCATTTGTTATGTTTTTACTAACTATAAGTGTGTCAATGAGGTTTAAGAACTTGTTTACACCATATGTGTTAGACTCTCCTGTGAATTTTGGAATATTTGTATTTGATGTGTGAATTTCGTGTCTCAACACGTTAGAATTCTGAGGGGTACTCATACTTATTACTAATACCTTGCTTTAGCCTGGCTGCTTGCGATGTCGCTTCGTGATGTCAATGTCTGGTTTGACGTCCTTCTACTGTCTTGTCATTCCTCAACGACGTTGTTCCTCCTCCATCACACACTCTGCCTTGAAGACCGCCTTGTAGATGATGATCTCCTTGAAGAATCTTGAAGAATGCTTGTTCCCAACGTAGCAGTTACTTGAAGTTGTAGATTTCTCTCGTAGTCGTAATACACTCTTGATTTTGGTTGTCTTGTTCCCGTAGACTTCAGGCGCCACTTCTCTTCGGAGGTGTTTAACACCCAGATCGTTCGTCGCACCGCTGAGCACCACTTTCACCACCCCTTGTCACCACTGTTACTTAAATTTGACTTGTAATATCACTCGTCTCGAGGCCCCTTGCCTCTCGTTACGTGAGTTTCACTAATATTCAAGTTCCTCTTAAGCAGTAGGCCCAATGCCTTCTTTTTCCTGTAGTCTCACTATTTTCTAGGCCCCATGCCTATTCCTCTCGTCCTTTGGGTTAATAAAAGGATGGTGAATTTTCTTTCTTCTTTCACTGTAATTTCACCTTTGCTTACACTCGGGATCTCTTTTCTCTCGTCTCTACATCGTCTCCTGATCCTCTCTCCACACCCTCTCTATATCTTCTCCCTATATCTTCTCTATCTCTTCTCCCCCGAGATCCCGTATCGTACGCTGAGCTACCTTCGTCTGACGTCACTAATTTTTCTAAACCAATCTTCGGTGACTTCTCAAGTAACTGTCACTCCTTATGGGCGTGACTTTGAATTCATGCACCAATAGTTTTTTTTCTCCTTCTCCACCTTGCACCAATCCGGAAAGCTATCACAATGCCACTAGCGATATTGTTTATCTCAGCATTAGTCAAACGAAGGTAACCTGCGCTTACAATGTTGTGATTACATAAGCGATTATAAAAACAGTCACCACCGTCGGTGTGTTTACATAGACAAAACGTCGCCCTCACCTAGACATAACATTGCCCTCGAGCAGGCGTCGAGTCTGAATTATTCTACTGCCCTAGCTCATTTCCATTCGTACACTACCGGCCTCTTACAGTATTACCCATACATCGGTCATACTGTATATGAGCTCTGAGCTCTCTTCCTGGAGAGAAATAGCTGTCGATCACGAGTTCAACACGTGATCCAAGACCATGGTGAATTACACACACACACACACACACACACACACACACACACACATATATATATATATATATATATATATATATATACACGCACACACATACACTCACACACATACACAAACACGCACACACACAAATACACACACAACATACACACATAAACACAAACACATATACACACACACACAGACACACACACACACACACACACAAACACGCACACACAGAAACACAAACACATATACACACACACACACAGACACACACACACAAAAACACGCACACACAGAAACACACTCACAACACACACGCATAAACACAAACTCATATACCCACACTCACAAACTCACACAAGGACACACACACACGCACATACACACACACACGTTCACACGTACACACGTATACACACACACATAGTACACTCTCCAAGTTGATATACGAACAAAGATTGGTCAAACTCGAATTACCAACCTTGGAACAAAGAAGAGAAAGAGGAGATTTACTAGCTATCTACAGAATTATGAATTGGATGGAAGTCCTTGATAGAGATGACTAACTAAAGTGAAGGAGGAGAAAAACAAGAGGACACGAAAAGAAACTTTGAGGATAGTTACAGAAGAGATATGGAACAAACTGACTGAGAAAACAATGAATGCAAAAACTATATAAGAATTAAGATCAAACTAGATGCTGAAGGATACAAAAGCGGATCACTACGAGCATAGCTCCCTTCCCGAAAATACAACTAGGTAAATGCACATATAAGCACACATACACACAGACATACACACACGCACACACATACACACCATGTGGCGCAGTGGTTAGTTTTCGGCTGCCACTACGGCGGTCCGTGTTCGAATCCCGCCCAGGGCTATAATAATTTCAGAATCGCTGCGTTGCGGGTTGTTACTTCAACTCTCGTGGGCGTGGAGTCAGAGCTGTGTATGCGTGTAAGGTCACAGTATTATCCACAGATCGGTCATATATGAGCTCTGTGTTCTCTTTCGAGTGGGGAATAACTGTCGATCACGAGTCCAACACGTGATCCAAGATCATGATGAATCACTCACACACACACACACACACACACACACACACACACACACACACACACACACACACACACACACACACACACACACACACACACACACACACACACACACACACACACACACACACACACACACACACACACACACACACACACACACACACATACACACACACACACACACACGCACGCACGTATATATAAATATACATATATATGTATATATATATATATATATACATATATATACATATATGTATATGTATATATATATATATATACGCAGTATATATATATATATATACATGTATATATATATATATAAATGTATATATATACATAAATGTATATATATATATATTCTGTTAAAAACGACAGCAAAAGAATTATTGATTAGTTTTTTCCGTGAGCTCTCAAGCTTGCGAAAAGTAGATTTTTGGTAGGGGGAAAGGGAGTAAATCAGATTTCCAAAATTCATAGGAAACACAAAAGTTATAATAGACACAAAAGTATAGTACACAATAAACACAATACAAGAAA
>NC_134804.1:82500-87500 GCF_046742065.1 Oratosquilla oratoria | reverse complement strand
ACTTTCAAAACAAGGAATCCAGAAACAATGTTAACATTATATAAATCTCTGATAATACCACTCATTGAATACTGCTGTCAACTCTGGTGCCCAACCAACATTGGCCAGATAAGAACAATAGAAGCAGTGCAGCGCACATTCACATCTAGAATAGACAGGCTAGAAAACACCAACTATTCGGAGAGATTACGACAGTTAAATCTGTACTCATTGGAAAGACGAAGAGAACGCTATATTATAATTTACATATGAAAAATCATCAACGGTTTGGTTCCCAACCTTGAGTCCAGTGAAGCAATAAGAACCACCCATAACGCTCTCTCCACTACCAATCCTGAATTCATTCTTCCACGACATCCTACCATTTGTTACCACATCCACCCCATTCTTACATCATCCTACCCCCATCTTTCCGTATATCCTTCATCCCTTCCCCTGAAAAAGAGATTTAGATAATGGCCAGTTTCTTTGAACTTGTCTTGGATTCTGTTCACTCGTGTTGCTAAGCAGTTGTTCTGCAGGTCTCCAGTCTCACTGACGTACATTTTTTTCTCTCTCTTAATTTATCGTGTGAATTCCTCCGCAATTTTTAATCTAATGAATGAAAATATATCTTCGCCACCTTAGAATATATATCAGTAATTTTAAGATAAACACTATACTTTTCCCTTACTCTTAACTTCACAGCCTCCGTAAGCACGTCACCACGCCCCATCAGCTTCTACTCTCTCTCTCTCCCTCATCACTCTCCTCCACCCTCGCCACTGCCCGCACCCCCTTCCGCCTTCGTTCCACCACTACTAATACTCTGACCGAATGAATCTCAAGATATCTGGGTTGTTTCGAACTGGGCAATGAGGGTCTTCCGAATTTCGACTTTGACTGAAGAGACTCGGGCCCCACTGAAGACACTCGAGCCCCCACTGAAGAGAGTCTGGCCCCACTGAAGACACTCGAGCCCCCACGAAAGATACTTGGGGCCCCCACTGGACAGACTCGGGCCCCCCATAGGATAGGCTCAGGGCCCCCCACAGGATGGGTTCGAGGACCGCCACAAGAGTGGCTCGGGGCCCCCAATTACAGAGACCCAGGGGCCCCCACTGGAGCTACGCTGGGGCCCCCATTGGAGCAACGCGAGGGCCCCCACAGGAACGACGCGGGCCCCCACTGGAGCGACGCGGGGGCCCCAACAGTAGCGACGCGGGGGCCCCAACAGAAGCGACTCGGTGCCCCACTGGAGCAACGCAAGGGCCTCCACTGGAGCGATGCGGGGACCCCCACTGGATCGTCGCGAGGGCCTCCATTGGTGCGACGCGGGGGCCCCCACTGAAAGACGCGGGGGCCCCCACTGGAGCGACGCGGGGTCCCACAGGATCGGCTCGCGGACCCCCACAGGATCGGCTCGGCTCAATTACAGCGACGCAGGGGCCCCCACTGGAACGAAGCGAGGGCCCCCACTGGAGCGACGCGGGAACCCCATTGGAGCGACGCGGGGGCCCCCAAAGGATCGGCTCGGGGCCCCCCACAGGATCGGCTCGGGGTCCCCCACAAGAGTGGATCGGGGACCCCAATTACAGCGACGCGGGAGACCCCACATGAGCGACACGGGGGCCCCGACAGGAGCGACGCGGGGGCCCCCATAAGAGCGACGCGGGGGCCCAGACAGAAGCGATGCGGGGGCCCCCACTGGAGCGACGCGGGGGCCCCCACAGGAGCGATACGGGGGGCCCCCACAAGAGGGACGCGGGGGTCTCGACAGGAGCGACGCGGAGGCCCCGACAGGAGCGACGCGGAGGCCCCGACAGGAGTGACACGGGGGCCCCGACAGGAGCGACGCGGAGGCCCCCATATGAGCGACGCGGGGGCCCCCCACAAGAGCGACGCGGGGGCACCCCACAAGAGTGACGCGTGGGCCCCGACAAGAGGGACGCGAGGGTCCCCACTAGAGCGACGCGGGGGTCCCCCATAAGAGCAACGCGGGGGCCCGACAGGAGCGACGCGGGGGCCCGACAGGAGCGACGCGGGGGCCCCGACAGGAGCGACGTGGGGGCCCCGAAAGGAGCGACACGGGGACCCCCGCAAGAGCGACGCGGGGTCCCCACAAAGGAGTGACACGGGGGCACCCTAAAAGAGTGACGCGGGGGCTCCCTACAGGAGCATTGCGGGGGCCCCCCACAAGAGCGACGCGGGGGGCTCCCTACAAGAGTGACGCGGGGGCCCCCACAAGAGCGATGCGGGGGCCCCCCCACAGGAGCGACGCGGAGGCCCCGCACAAGAGCGACGCGGGGGCCCCCCACAAGAACGACGCGGAGGCACCCCATAAGAGCGACGCGGGGGCCCCCCACAAGAGCGACGGGGGGGGGGGGGAATCCCACAAGAGTGACGGGGGGGCAACCCACAAGAGCGACGCGGGGGCCCCCCACAAGAGCGACGCGGGGGCACCCCACAAGAGTGACACGGGGGCACCCCACAAGAGTGACACGGGGGCCCCCAACAAGAGCGACACGGGGGCCTCCATCAGGATTGGCTCGGGGCCCCCCACAGGATCGGCTCGGGGAGCCCCATCAGGATCGGCTCTGGCCCCCAAAGGATCGGTTCGGGACCCCCCAAAGGATCGGCTCGGGGCCCCCAAAAGAGAGCCTCGGGGGCCCCCAAAGGAGAGCCTCGGGGGCCCCCAAAGGAGCGACTCGGGGGGGGGGGCTTAAAAGACTGACTCGGAAGATCACCAAAGGAGCGACTCTGCTGCCCCCAAAAGGAGCGACTCGGGGGGCCCTTCAAAGGAGCGATTCGGGGGGGTCTCCAAAGTAGAGACTCGGGGGGGCCCCTAAAGGATCGGTTCGGGGCCCCCCAAAGGATCGGATCGGGCCCCTCCAAAAGATCGACTCGGGGCCCCCCACAGGATCGGCTCGCGGCCCCCCAAAAGAGCGCCTCGGGGGCCCCTCAAAGGAGCACCTAATTCCCCCAAAGGAGCGACTCGGGGGGCCCTCAAAAGACTGACTCGGAAGGCCCCCAAAGGATCGGCTCGGGGCCCCCTAAAGGATCGGCTCGGGGCCCCCTAAAGGATCGGCTCGGGGCCCCCAAAGGATCGGCTCGGGGCCCCCCAAAGGATCGCTTCGGGGCCCCCCAAAGGATCGGCTCGGGGCCCCCAAAAGAGAGCCTCGTGGGTCCCCAAAGGAGCGCCTCGGGGGCCACCAAAGGAGCGACTCGGGGGGGGTTGGAGTAGGTTTCCTCCAGCGACGTTAACCGAATAGATAGTAGCAGTGAATTGTCCAGTTTGTATACCAAGACTAAAGGTGACAACATTAATTAATTAAATAATTAGATAACAAACATACCAAAAATGAAAATAACAAAAATAACAATAGATAAAATAAAATGACAAAAAATATATATATAATTGAAAAATAAAAAATAAAAAATAACAATTAAAAAAAATAAAAAATAAGAATAAAAAACAGAAATTGAAAGGAATAAAAATATAAAAGAATAAAAATGAAATATCAAAAATAAAAATAAGATAAAAATATTAAAAATGAAAATAAGAATAAACAAAATACAAAATTTAAATAAACAAATGAATAAAAATAAAAAACAAAAAATACCATTCTAGGTCACCCATAATGAGAAACGGCCGCGGGAGCTGATTAATCAAAGTTACTATTTCCTCCCGGGTAACCATGGTGTTTGGGGGCAGGTAAAGAGAGCATAAGGGGTATTTTCTTTTTCATTGTAATTGAACTGCTACTGCTTGTAATGTTGTAATTAAACTAATTGGAAAATGCGGAATATCTCTTCGTACATGAACGAGACATCCTCCATAACTTTCCGCTTCTATATTATGTGGAGTTCTAAAAGCAATATGTTCTCTTGGACAGGGTATATGTCCATCCAGCATTGTCTCTTGTAAGCATACACCTACTGGAGAATATTCATACATTAAGCTCTTCATACTTTGCTCGAAGTCCCTGATAGTTCCACTGTATTAGTGATGTGAATGTATCTATTTTCAAGGTCGTTTTTGAGTGTTTTTTGTCTTTATGAGCTTTTTGTGAAGATGGTGGTTTTTCTTCAGTAGCTATTTTGGTAGTTTTGGCTTTTGCTCCTTTATCTTTTTCTTGTAATATATATCTGCTAGGGCTGTATTTCTTTGGAGCTGATGGAGAGGGTGAGGGTGTTCTTGTTCTTTTATATTGTTTTTTTTTTTTTTCAATTTCTATTGAGTCCGGTAGTGATTTT
Organism: Oratosquilla oratoria; assembly: GCF_046742065.1. Classification (NCBI taxonomy): domain Eukaryota; kingdom Metazoa; phylum Arthropoda; class Malacostraca; order Stomatopoda; family Squillidae; genus Oratosquilla; species Oratosquilla oratoria. Next base: position 83,264 of record NC_134804.1, on the reverse strand, counting down.
GCCCGAGACACTACGCTGGAAGATGGAGGAGAATTAGGGGGTTGCCCCTCTTTACTATATGACGTGTTTTGTGTCCTTGCCGAGGTATGTTGGTCACCTGGCCCTGAGGATGAGGTTTCATTCACAGATGAGGGATTTGTTGAATGGGGTGGATTTCTTGGGAGTAGTAAGAGCATTTGCGGATTCTGCCCGAGATGTTTCGCTAGAAGGTGGAGGTGGATTGGAGGGTTGCCCCTCTTTACTATACGCCATGTTTTTATGATCAGGAAGTATATCTACCTTAGTGTTTAGTGTTCTCGTCGATGTATGTTGATCACCTGGCCATGAGTGTTGCGTTTCTAACCTAGAGGTTGAAGTGTCATTTACGAGTGGGGGGGGGGAGGTGATTTGTAGAACAAGGTGGATTTCTTGGGGTGGTAAGAGCGTTTGCGGATTCTGCCTGAGACACTACGCTGGAAGATGGAAGGGGATTGGAGGGTTGCACCTCTTTACTATGCGAGGTGCTTTTTGTAATCTGGAGGTAGAATATCTGTCTTTGTATTTGGTGTTCTCACCAAAGTATGTTGATTATCTGGTCTTGAATGTTGGGTTGCTACCCCAGAGGTTGAAGTCTCATTTGTAGTGGAGAGATTTGTAAAATGAGGTGGATTTCTTGGGGTAGTAAGAGCGTTTGCATAGCTCTTTTTCCTTCCTTAGAGTCGCTTAGCATGTCCTATCGTGATATGCTCAGTATAAGCTTTATTTACAGCTGCTGTTTCAAATCT
>NC_134804.1:72500-75000 GCF_046742065.1 Oratosquilla oratoria | reverse complement strand
GTGTGTGTGCGCGCGTGTGTGTGTGTGCGCGCGTGTGTGTGTACGTGTGTGTGTGCGCGTGTGATTGTGTGCGCGCGTGTGTGTGTGCGCGTCCGTGCGTGTGTGCGTGCGTGTGTGTGTGCGTGATTGCGTGTGTGTGCGTGCGCGCGCGCGTGTGTGTGTGTGTGTGTGTGTGTGCGTGTGTGTGCGCGCGTGTGTGTGTGCACGTGTGTGTGTGCGCGTGTGTGTGCGCGTGTGTGTGTGTGTGTGCGCGTGTGTGTGTGTACGTGTGTGTGTGCGCGTGTGATTGTGTGCGCGCGTGTGTGTGCGCGCGTGTGTGTGTGTGCGCGTGCGTGCGCGTGTGTGTGTGTGTGTGTGTGTGTGTGTGTGTGTGTGTGTGTGTGTGTGTGTGTGTGTGTGTGTGTGTGTGTGTGTGTGTGTGTGTGTGTGGTGTGCGTGTGTGTGTGTATTTAAGTCCTTTAGAGGGCGTGTTGGGGCCATGTAGTAAGCTTATTGAAGTCGCTTAGTGGGTATACTGGAGTCTTGTAGTAGGTGTGTAGGAAACATATAGTTGGGGTGTTGTAATCGCATCGTAGGAGCAATGGCGTCCTTTAGTAACCTGGTTGGAGTCCTGTATGAAGCTTGTTGGGATCCTGTTGAACGCCCATTGGAGTTGTGTACTCTTGTAGTAGGTTCGTTTTTGTCCTGTAATATGCACGTTGGAGTCCTGTAATATGCGCGATGGAGTGTGCATGTTCTAGTCATGTAGTGGACGTGTTGTAATCGAGTTATGGGAGTGTTTTAATCGTGTAGTGTGGGTGTTTTAATCGTGTAGAGGGTGTGTTGGAGTTGTATGTGTATTGGAGTCATGTATTCGTGGTGTAATAGTGTTGTATTCGTGTAGGTGTGTTGTTGTCGTGTAGGTGTGTTGGAGACCTGTAAGCCTGTTGGAGTCCAATAGATTACTTGGAGTCTTGTAGAGCTATCAAAGTAATTTAAGTCTGCCGAAGTCCTGTAGATCTCCTGAATTCCTGTAGATTTCCTGGAGTCCCTTCAATATGATGGAGTCCAGTAGATCTACAAAAGTCCAGTAGATCTTGTGGAGCACTGTAGGTCTGACGGAATCTTTTAGTTCTTCTTGGGTCCTCTAGATATGTTGATGTCTAGGGGATTTTTTGATGTACTGTAGGTGTGTTTGATGTCTTGTAGATGTGTTGGTGTTGTGTATATATGTCGGAGTTCTCTAGGTGTGTAGGAGGCGTGTAGGTGTTTAGGATCCGTGTAGGCCAGTAAAATCGCCTGTATTACTGTATTAAGCCTGTGAATCTCCATTAGTCTTGTGGGTCTGTAGTTTTGTAGTGGGCGCGCTGTATCAGTGCTTTGTGTATAATGTGGTACTGTAGAGAGCTTGTTGAAGTTGGGTTATTGGCGAGTTGGAGTCCTGTAGCTGACGTGTAGCAGTCGTGTTTTTGGCGTGTTGAAATTTTGTAGTGCGCTTGTTAGAGTCGTGTAGTGTGCATGTTGGAGTTGTGTAATGGGCGTGTTGGAGTCTTGTGGTGGGCGCGATGGAATCGTGCAGTGTGTGCGTTGTACTCGTTCAGTTGACGTGCTCGAGCCAAATTGGGGTAATGTAGGAGTCATGTAGTAGGTGTGTTGGAGTCCAGTAGTTGGCTTATTGGAAACCTGTTAGGGGCCCATTGTAGTCGTGATGTAGCCAAGATGGAGACTTGTAGTAGAAGTATTGGAGTCCTTCTGTCGGGTCGTGGGAGTCGTGTAGTAAGCTTGATGGAGTCCTGCAGTGGACTTCTTGGAGTCATGCTGTAACCGCGTTGGATCCGTGTAGTATGCCTGTTTGAATCCTGTAGTGGGCGTGTTTGAGTCCTGTAGTAGGTATGCTGGACACTTGTAATAGTAGTGTGGGTGTCGTATAGTTGTCGTGTCGCCGTGTCGTGTAGATGTTGTAGTCGTTCAGTAGATACAAGGGGGGGAGAGGGGAGAGGAGAGAGAGGCGAGAGGGAGGGACAAAAGCCAAGAGGGTGTGTCGGGGCCTGTGTGGTGTGCGTCGTCAAGGAGGAGGTACGAGAGGAAGAGATTCCTGAAGAGAGCAGCGGACGACAAGGACAACAGGGACAAATACCGACCACGTTAGCAGAGCGGGAGGAGTACTAAGAGGGGAGATGCGTCCGAACAGAACTAACTGAAAGCAAAGAGACACATGAACAAGGATCAGCAAGGGAAACGGTGCCGTGGAAAGGAACGAGATGTCGAAGTAGAGCGCAAGGAGAAGAAGCAACTTGACTTTAGCCTCCAGGGCTAACAACGGCAAGATTCATTTCATTCGCCTTTTGATACAAAGTAAAGTGAATTTTAATAAATACCAATGAGATACCTTTACCATATATCATCACATACAAAGTCCTCTCGTCTGCCACTACGCCTCACACTCCGATAAGCGGCAATGAGACAAACAGCAGTTAGCAATCGCACAACCATTATTTTCAGCTTTAGCAAGGATCGTCGT
>NC_134804.1:47500-70000 GCF_046742065.1 Oratosquilla oratoria | reverse complement strand
TTACACATATGACGTAATATCTAATATTACGTTACACCTCCACCGTTTGGGAAAGCTTTTCACTTTCTGTTGAAAAGCTATGTTCTAGAAAGGACGTCGGCTAAAACATTAAAGACGCCTTTTATATGATGAATTGTTAGATTAAAGGGTTGGAGAAATAAACTCCAACGTGTAAGTCTCGGATTCTTGTTTTTCATAGTCTGTAGGAACTTTAAGGGGTTGTGATCCGAATATACTTGAATGGTAGTTGAGGAACCCAGGTAGACTTCGAAGTGGATAAGGGCCTGGACCAAAGCGAGCGTCTCCTTCTCAATTGTTGAGTAGTTCTTCTGCGCAGGGGACAGCTTCTTGCTGTAGTAGGCGATAGCGTGAAGAACTTCATTGTGTTCTTGCAAGAGGGCGGCACCGATACCGGTGTCGCTGGCGTCGACTTGCAGAAGAAAGGGTCGTTGGAAATCGGGTGCCCTTAGAACTGGTGCGTTAGTGAGAAGGGACTTCAGGTTTTTGAAGGCCGTCTCACAGGTAGGTGTCCACACGAAGTCGTGGTCTTTTCTCAACAGGTCAGTTAATGGTTCTGCTACATCTTGTTTCTCAGATAAGTGTCCTACTTTTATCTGAAGATTTTGTAGTATCTGAGAGTTTTCCAAGGGAATCTCAGGAGGATTAGGCAGTTTATCAAGAGGCTCTTCCGATTCTATTGTGGTAGAGCTGCAAATTGGAATTGGATCTCTGGAATGATAAGGTTTTAAGGTATTTATGTGACAGAGACGGGAACTCTTTCTTCTGTCTGGAGTTTTGATTATGTAGTTGAGATCACTGGCTCTGGACAAGACTTCATAGGGTCTTTTGTATTTAGCCTGCAATGGATCTCCTGGTATGGGAAGATAAAGTAACACTTGATCTCCTGGAGAGAAAGTTCTAAGTTTAGAATTTTTATCATACCGACCTTTCATTACTCGTTGAGCATTCGTCAAGTTCTCTCTTGCCAACTTCCAAGCTTCTAACAACTTCTCGGTGACCTGGGACACGTATTTCAAAGAAGGAACAGGTGGTTCTTCTTTCATCCATTGTTCATGAAGTATCTTTAGGGGACCACGGACTTCATGACCGAAGACTAATTCTGACGGGCTGAATCCAAGGCTTTCTTGAATTGTTGTTCGGGTGGCGAACAACAAAAAGGGGAGTCCGTCTTCCCAATTTCGAGTGTTCTCAGCACAGAAGATTCTTAACATTGTCTTGAGCGTTTGGTGAAAGCGCTCTAGAGCACCTTGTGATTGAGGATGATAGGCGGAGGAAGGTACATGATTTATACCTAGTGTTACAAGAGTTTCTCTAAACTTGTTGGAAAGAAAATTACTTCCTTGATCACTTTGAATGTTCTTAGGAAATCCTACCATAGTGAAATATTTCAACATTTCTCTGATTATGTTTTGAGCTTTAATATTTTTCAAAGGAATGGCTTCTGGAAAACGAGTGCTCATACACATGATTGTGAGAATGTACTGATTTCCTTTACTTGAAGGGGGTAAAGGTCCTACACAGTCAATAAGAACTTTTTTAAATGGCTCTTCCATTACAGGAATGGGATGGAGTGGAGCTTCTACAATTTTCTGGTTGGGCTTACCTACAAGTTGACATGTATGACATGTTTTACAATATTGGGCAACATCTTTGACAACCGTGGGCCAATGGAAATGTTGGGTTATGTTGAACAAGGTCTTTCTTACCCCTAAATGACCTGCTAAGGGAGTATCATGAGCCAATCTTAGAACATTATTCCTGAAACCAAGAGGGAGGACTATTTGATTCCTTACTTGCCATGGCTGGTCAGCGGTTGCGGTGGATGCTCTCCATTTTCGCATTAGGACTCCGTTTTCTATATAGAAACCTCGTGACATATTTTCAACTTCTTCTGGAGATGAAACAATCTCGTACAAATTTTTAAGAGAATGATCTGACTTCTGTTCTTTGATTAATTCTGCTCTAGATAGAGAAACTGGTGAAGAAGAAGATGGGTCAGTTTGGGAGAATAGGGATTCTAAATTATAAGTCTCCTCTTCAGATTTCTTGTACTGAGATCTGGTTACAGCGCAAGCGGGAAACAACTGTAAGTTATCTGAAGGTTCTACTGAGGTCTTAGGGTTATTTGTTATTAAAGGAGAAATGACTTTGCTTCCAGCGATGTCATTGGCCAACAATAAGGATATTCCTACTATGGGAAGAGAATCTACTACTGCTACTTTAACCATTCCGGTTGTTAAATCAGACCGCAAGAAAACATTATGTAATGGACATTTTACAATTCCTCCAACTCCTTCTATCAATATATCATAACCTGTATATGACTCACACAGATTCTGCAAGACAGAATTTAAAATCAGACTTTGCTTTGCTCCTGTGTCTCGGAGTATGGAAATAGGATATTGTTGTGAACTACTACTATGAGATATAGTTCCTGAAGATACAAATGGTTTGAAACAAGGATCATGATCTGATGAGGTGGGTTCTACATTACTTGACAATACCGGCTTCTTTGGTAGTGTATCCTGAATAGAGGATTTTGAATCATCTGATTTTATATTACTTACAAGAGTTGGTGTCTTATTGGAGAATGAGGGTGTCAGTCTCTTTCTGCAATTAGAAATGTGATGGCCAACCTGTTTACAATATGAACAAGTTACAGGGGGATTAGTCTTAAACCTTTCCATTCTTTGCCAAGGTTGGTTTGGAGGATATTGATTGAAATCAGACCTGTAACTGAAATGTGATGGGCTAGACTGATTTTCAAAATGTTTCTTTGGGGACCAAGGATCAGAGTATTTTGTTGAATCTGGAATATATGACTTTGACTTTTGGGATTCCATTTGTCTTGACTTAGGTTTATGATTTAGTGTGAACTCATCAGCCAATACAGCAGCTTTAGTTAAAGTTTCGGGAACATGATCATCTATAAAAATCCTAAGATCTGTCTCTAAGGTATTCTTAAACTGCTCCAATAAAATCAACTGTTTAAGTCTATCTAAGGTGTCTGTTTCACTAGCCAAACACCACCTATTGAATAACCTCTCTTGTTGAGCCGCATATTCTACGTATGTTAACTGAGGTGTCTTCCTATAATTACGGAATTTCTGTCTATAGGCCTCTGGTATTAGTTCATAAGCTTTTAAAATACAAGCTTTCATATTATCATACTCGCTTTCTGCTTCTGAAAGAGAAGTATAAATTTGCTGAGCCTTACCCTTAAATTGTGTTTGAATGATTAATGGCCAATTTTCTTTAGGGATTTGTAACTGTTGCGCCAATTTTTCCCACTGAAGAAAGAAAATTTCTGGCTCTCCTTCTGAAAATTGGGGTAGAAGTTTTACATACTTGGAAATATCTATATGACCTTCCTGAACTACGGGTTGTCTATCAACAATCCTAGCTTCTACTTCTGTCTTCTTTAATTCTAACTCTACTTGTTTCACTTTAGCTTCCTCTTCTCTAGCTTTAAATTCTGCCAATTTGATTTTAGTTTCCTCTTCTCTAGCTTCTGCTTCTAGCTTCTGCTTCTAGCTTCTGCCTCAATTTGCATTTGTTTCAGTTTAGTTTCCTCCTCTTTAGCTACTTGTTTCACCTTAGCTTCCTCTTCTCTAGCTCTAAATTCTGCCTCAATTTGCATTTGTTTCAGTTTAGTTTCCTCCTCTTTAGCTTTAAATTCTGCCTCAATTTGCATTTGTTTCAGTTTAGTTTCCTCCTCTTTAGCTTTAAATTCTGCCTCAATTTGGATTTGTTTCAGTTTAGCTTCCTCCTCAATTTCTACTCTCCTGACCTTTAATTCAATCTCCTTAATCTTAAGTTCGGTTAGTCGTGCCTCTATTTCTAACCTATTTGAAGGAATTTGTATAGCTGTAATCTCTTCTGGAGATAAGATCTCATCTTCGATCAGATTTTCAACGAGTTCCTGAAGTATTTTTTTCTTTCGCAAACTTGTATCAATGTCTACTCCAAAGTGCTTGCCTATTTCTATCAAAGTGTCTTTAGTTTGTTTCTTTAAGAAACTTACCTTGGGATTTTGAACGAATTCTTGAATTATATCATCCATCTCTAAAAGAATGTGTTAAATACCTTATAAAATATCCTGGCAAGGTCGCCAATTTGTTACGGGCGGCTGGTATGTGAAGAGACGTTACGTATAACGGATATGTGCTTAAGAACCAGCTCACTTCTAGAAGCCACTGTAGGACTGAACTATCTGGTCAGGGCCTAGATAATTCGTAAGACTAGAAGTAAAGGTAACAAAGAAGATTCCAGGAAAGGAATATTAAACTAGCGATAAAACTAGTAAACGAAATTATTAATGTGGAAACTATTTACAGGCAATCAACACAAAAGAGAATGGGCAGTAGGGTCAATGGGACCGTTACATGATTATAAGAATATGGAAATTATCGTTCAAATAAGAAACACAAGATACGTATACAATATGGTACTATCTAAGTACAAAGAGATCAGGAACATGCATCAGAATAAGTAACAAGTACAAATATAAGTAAAGTAATGCAATGTATATCAGACACGTAATGTAGGCAAAAAGGGTGATCACTTCACACCAATCGTCTCATGAGTCCAAACTTGTATTTTTATCAAGAGATCAATAGAGCGAGAAATGACAACGAGTGAGCGAATACCACCGCTTATATACCATTGGACCGGAAGCGGGATACTTCCGGTGAAGTGTGCGAGTGAGTGAAAGGAGGGGGAGGAGGGTAAGTTAACACGTCAACATGGGTAGTTTTAGGACCCTCGACTCGCTTGAACAATCTATTTATTTAGTAACTGTCAAATCTGTGCGCTCCGAACTATTCAGGATTTCGCTTGTCTGTTTGTTCTACAAGAGTGCGCACCTCTCTCCGCACGTAGGCAAGATTACATATATTGGACGGGCGTTACTGCTTAACATTGTTACAATACATACATAGACAAGAAATATGAACATAGTTATGTAATACAAAGGAACACAATTCTATAACATAATTACACATATGACGTAATATCTAATATTACGTTACAATATATATATACATATATCATATATATATATATATGTGTGTGTGTGTATGTGTGTGTGTGTGTGTGTGTGTGTGTGTGTGTGTGTGTGTGTGTGTGTGTGTGTGTGTGTGTGTGTGTGTGTGTGTGTGTGTGTGTGTGTGTGTGTGTGTGTGTGTGTGTGTGTGTGTGTGTGTGTGTGTGTGTGTGTGTGTGTGTGTGTGTGTGTGAGTGCTACAAGCAGGAAGAAGACGAACTGGAAGAGGTGCACCCTGGCGAGGGAGACTTGGAGTCGTCAAGGGTGGATAAGCGAAGACAATGAACAAGAATTTTTGAGTAACGATATTGGACATGGAAGAAGTATTGGTAAAATAAAAGCGACAAAGCAAAAGTACTACGGGTGAGTGAAGTTGGAAGAGTGGGAGTGCGAAGATGAGGAGGAGAAGAAAGAGGAAGAGGAGGAGGAGGAGGTGGGAGAGGAAAAACTGTAGCACAAGTAGAAATAAGAAGAATTAGATTGGCTTAGGGTGGGGCGAGAAAACATGGGATGCCACCTCTGGCGAGAATTAAGAAGACAGTGAATGGAGAAAGGAAGGGAGGATGAGGATGATGAGAAAGGTGGAGGAATTAAGTGACGGAGAAAACAGAGGAAAAAAAGGAAGAGGAAAAGGAGGAGAAGGAGGAAGAGGAGGAACAGTAGGGAGAGTATGAAGAGGATGAAGAGAAGGAAGAGGAGGAAGAAGAGGAAGAAGAGGGAGAGGAGGAGAAGGGGATAGAGACGGAGGTGGAGATGATAACGAAAGAACGTAGCAGGCGACAAAGAAGAAAGAAAAAAGAGGAAGAATAAAGACTGGAGAAAAAACACACGACGAGAATGGAGTAACAGTGGGAATAAGTAGGGAGAAGAGAAAAGAGAGGAGAGATGAGAGACAGGGAGGGAGGGCAAGAGAGAGGGCGTGCGTGGCCCCATACTACTACTACTACGAGGAGGAGCAAAAGGATAAAGTCAAGAGTGGGAGAGGAAAGAAGCAGGTCAGGAGGAGGAGGAGGAGGGGACAGGAAGAAGCACAGAAGTTAGGGGGGGAAAGGGGAGAGAAAAACAAGTGTGAGAAAAGATGGGGAACGGAGTGATTACGAAGGAGGGAAAGAGGAGGAGGGAAGGAAAAGGGAGGGAGGAAGAGCACGAAGGGACAGGAAAAAGAAAGAAAATAAACGAGTCAGAAGAAAAGGTTAAAAACAAAACATCGTTTTTCTTCGGGGAAGAGGAGAGAAAAGGGAGAGGAAGGAAGAGGGGGAAGAGAAGATAAACCATGAGCAGACGGGGGAGAAGAAGGAAAATGGGAAATTGAAAAATTAACTATTTAAAAAGGGGGGGGGGAGAAGGGGAAAGGAAGGACGATGAGGGGAGAGGGAGGAAGGAGGAGAAGTGGAGGGGAGGAATAAGGGGAGTTGGAGACAACAAGGGGAGGAGGAGGAGAAAAGGGGGGGAAACCGAGGAAGAAGAGAACAATAGAGAGAGAATAGGAAGAAAACCAGGAGAAAAGTGTGGAAGATTGAAAATGTAGTGGAGCAAAAGGAAATGAAAAAAAGAGGAGGGCAACTAAAGCCAGGCAAAAGGAACTACAGGAGTAGAAAAGAGGAAGAAAGGAGGATAAAAGAGAAAGAAGAGAGAGAGCGACAAAGAATAATAGCAAGAGGGGCAGGTGAAGAAAGAAGGGGGGGTGCGAAGAGAAGGCAAGGAGGAGACAGGAGAGGAGGAAAGAGGAGGGGAGAAGTGAAGAAAAGGACAAGAAAAAGAAAAAAGAAAGCGAGAAGAGAAGAGGAGAGGAGAGGGAAGGAGTTGAGAGTAAAGGAGAAGGAGACGAAGGACAAGACACCGAGAAATAGATGGGCACGAAAGAGGCGAGAGGAGGCGAAGACCCAAGAAAGTAGGAGAAAAGAAAAGTCCACGATCAATATTTCAAAGTGGTGACCTCCCCGCTCGGTCACCCTCCCTCCCTCCCTCACACTTTGTTCCCAGCGAGCGTCAGGAGGTCCACAAACAAACGTGTGTCTGGGGAGTTGTTGGAGCTGCTGAATGTTAATGACGTCACTGCGTACCGTACAGTAGCGGGTAGTGGTGCGGAAAGCCATCGCGTCTCTGGACAAAGGAGACACCTTCCCGTGCGAAAGGAGACTACAGCGGTGCGCTGGGGGGAGAGTCTATCACCGATTTGGTGTATATGGCGAAATAATGGTGCGTAGTGATACTTCCTCTGGAGTTAGCACCAGTGGTGTTCAACCCACTTGGAAACGTTGATGCTGGAGGGACCGTCCGGTTGACAATTTGTGCTTTCGATGCGAAAGGAGTTGTTGGTGGAGGAATTCGGGAAGATGAAAGCTGTTGACACGAGAAGAAGGAAAGTTGAGCTCTTTGTTGGGGATGAAAAGAGACGAAGACGAAGAAGAACAACTTGCGCGCCACAGCTCTTGTAGCCTCTGCAGGCAAAGGTGGACACCGTGGCGGTGGGGAGGTAAAGAGGAGAACAGAGGAGGAGGTCGGAGTAAAGAGGCGGTAGAAGGGAGGAGGAGATGGAGGAGGAGGAGGAGGAGGAGGAGATGGAGGAGGAGGGGGTGGAGGGGGTTAAATAGGAGAAGAGAGGAGGAGTTTAGAGGAGGCGATAAAAAGGAAAAGATAGTGCAAAGAGAGGAGGAGGAAGAAGGAAGAGGAGGAGGAGGAAGGGGCTAAAAAGAAGACAGGAGAAGGTAGGAGGAAGAAGGTGAAGGGAGGAGGACGGTGTGGAGGGGGAGGTCAATAGGAGAGGAGAGGAGGTGGGAGGAAGAAGGAAAAGAGAGAGTGCATGGAGGAGGAGGAGGAGGAGGAGGAGGGAATGGAGGGGGGATAGAGAAGAAGATCCTTCGTAAAAGAAAGATCCGAAAGTTTAATGCTACCAAGGCGTAAGGTCCCAATGTAAGGTCCTATGTCCCCAAGGTAAGTAAGCCCCCTAAGGTCGAGGGCTAAGCTCCCAAACAAGGGGGCTTAGACTCCAAGGTAAGGGCCTGAGACTCCTGGTGAAATGCCTAAGGTCCGGAGATAAGGATCTAAGGTCCTAAGGCAAAGGCGTCTCTGTGGTAAGGCCCTAAACAGCGAGGTAAAGCCCTAAAGGTACCAGGGTCCAGAGGTGAGCCTGGAGTTCCTGAGATAAGGACGTAAACCTCCAAAGTAAGGTCCCTAGATCCCAGAGGGAAGGACCGAAGGCCCTAAGGGCCTAAGGGAGGGGGAGGGGGAGATGGGAAGGGGAGAAAGAGGTAAGGAAAGAAGGGAGATGGGAGAGAGGGAAAGGGAGGGGAGATGGGAGGGGTCGGGAGAGATGGGAGAGGGAAAGGGGGTAAGGGGAGAAGGAAGAGGGGAGAAGGGAGATGGGGGAAGGTGAGAGGGGGGATGGGGGTTGGGTGTGTGTGTGTGGCAATAACCCTCTCAAGTGCCAAAACAATCGATATCAGACTCCACCGTAGAGTCGCAAACGGACACACAAAAATAAAAGCCAGTGAAGATGAGAACGAACATAAACATAACGTAACGAATCCAACAAGTACATAATTAAACGGACGAATAAATGAACAAATCAATAATTAATTATGTAAATAAGTATATAAATGAATGAACAAGTAAATGCAACGAAATAAAAAGAAAATGCGACATTAACAGACACTGATATGGCAAACAAGATTACGTAATGAATCAAACAAATGAATAAATAAATAAAAACGTTTAATACATGAGGTGATAGATAACTGAATCAATAAATGTATAAACAAATCAACAGATGAGATGATTAACAGTTAAATAAACAAATGAATAAATAAATAAATAAATAAATAAAATATAACACAACGACACTGTTGACAACGACGATGATAAGAATAATAATTACACATTGAATCAAACAAATAAATTCACAATTCAGTAAATCTATTAACGAATGAATAAATAGATGAGTAAAGAGATAGATAGACTCATGATCAAATGAATAAACAATTGAATTGACACAAATCAATCAATTGATGAATTAATTAATAATGTGTACACTAAATAAACATAATAAAAATAAAAATAAATAAGCACAATTTAGTATCGCCAATCAGCATCCAGTATACAATGAATAGGTCAAGTTAATTAATTGAAATCAGGTTAATTTAACTAGGTTAAGTCAACTAGGTTAACTTAATTAGGTTAACTTAACTATCTCTTCAGTCAGGGGAACCTGGATCTTAGTTTAAATAAGGCTAACTGAACTAGGTTAATTCAACTAGGTTAAGTTAACCATGTTAGGTTAACGATCTCTTCAGTCAGGGGAACTCGGATCTCTGTCATAACTAAGTTTATTTCCTAGTTAAGTCACCGGGTTAGAGAATTAAACCACTTCAATCCAGCCTTGGTCATCAAGCCAGTTAAGAATGCCTGGCATCAGTTAGAACGTAAACGATGAAGGTTAGGCTCGTTTCACACGTATGGACTTTTCGCCGTGCGCCGTCCACGACACGACGCCGTGTTTTAAAAAAACCGTGTCTATTGTCGCTTTCACACGTAGTCGTGACGTGTGAAAGCGTCCATAGAGACGCATGGTTATTGGAGAAGACGACGTCGTGTCATGGACGGCGCACGGCGAAAAGTCGATACGTGTGAAACGAGCCTTGCGACTCTGCCATGGTGAAAGTGATGGAGCACTGGTTTCAGACTCTATTCAAAATGACAACCACAACCGTCTATTCACAACTACAACCGTCTATTAACAATCACAACTGTCTATTGACGACAACAACTGTCTATTCGCAATCACAACCGTCCATTTACAAGTACAGCAATTCAATCACAACCACAATAATCTATTCACAACCACAACCATCTGTTGACAACCACAACCATCTATTGATAACCAGAATTGTCTATTGACAATCACAACCGTCCATTTACAACTACAATTATTTAATGACAACCACAATAATCTATTCACAACCACAATAATTTATTCACAATCAAAACCATCTATTCACAACCAAAACAATCCGTTCACAACCACAACCATCTATTGTCAAAAATGAAATGTTTAAAAGCAATTTCAATAAAAAAAAAAAAAAAGTGAACAACTTTGACATGGCCCATTTACCCCCAATAATGGCCCGATTACCCGATCCTACGGTACATGACTATATAAATACACATAAATGCACATATTCATATGCATGTTAGTGTGTGTGTATGTGTGTGTGTGTGTGTGCGTGCGCGTCCATAGAACAAACCATTCATTCCCCTTATCTGAGTCGTTTAAGTTCACGGCCGATCTGAGACGACCTGGCTCGGGCTCGGGCATGGGCTCGGGCTCGGGCCTGGGCTCGGGTTCAGGCCTGGGCTCGGGCTCGGGCTCAGGCCGGGGATCGGGCCTGGGCCTGGGCTCGGGCTTGAGCTCAGGCCTGGGCTCGGGTCTGGGCTCGGGCTCGGGCTCAAGCCTGGGCACGAGGAGGCCCAGGCCGGGGCCCAGGCCGGGGCCCATGGGGGAGCCCGTCGGCTGGGCTCGCGGGGGAGCCCCTCGGCCGGGGCTCAAGGGGGAGCCCATAGGCCGGGGCTCAAGGGGGAGCCCATAGGCCGGGGCTCAAGGGGGAGTCCCTCGGCCGGGGCTCGCGAGGGAGCCCCTCGGCCGGGGCTCAAGGGGGAGCCCATAGGCCGGGGCTCAAGGGGGAGTCCCTCGGCCGGGGCTCGATGGGGAGCCCCTCGGCCGGGGCTCGAGGGGGAGCCCATACGGCCGGGGCTCGAGGGGAAGCCCATACGGCCGGGGCTCGCGGGGGAGCCCATACGGCCGGGGCTCGCGGGGGAGCCCATACGGCTGGGACTCGAGGGGGAGCCCATAGGCCGGGGCTCGCGGGAGAGCCCATACGGCCGGGGCTCGAGGGGGAGCCCATACGGCCGGGTCTCAAGGGGGAGCCCATAGGCCGGGGCTCGAGGGGGAGCCCATAGGCCGGGGCTCGAGGGGGGAGCCCATCGGCCGGGGCTCAAGGGGGAGCCCCTCTGCCGGGGCTCGCGGGGGAGCCCATCGGCCGGGGCTCGAGGGGGGAGCCCATCGGCCGGGGCTCAAGGGGGAGCCCCTCTGCCGGGGCTCGCGGGGGAACCCATACGGCCGGGGCTCGAAGGGGAGCCCATAGGCCGGGGCTCGCGGGGGAACCCCCCACTGCCGGGGCTCGAGGGGGAGCCCCCCGGCCGGGGATCGCGGGGGAGCCCCTCTGCCGGGGATCGCGGGGGAGCCCTTCGGCCGGGGCTCGAGGGGGAGCCCATAGGCCGGGGCTCGCGGGGGAACCCATAGGCCGGGGTTCGCGGGGGAGCCCATCGGCCGGGGCTCGAGGGGGAGCCCCTCGGCCGGGGCTCGAGGGGGAGCCCCTCGGCCGGGCCTCGCGGGGGAGCCCCTCGGCCGGGGCTCGCGGGGGAGCCCCTCGACTGGGGCTCGAGGGGGAGTCCATAGGCCGGGGCTCGCGAGGGAGCCCCTCTGCCGGGGCTTGCGGGGGAACTCCTCGGCCGGGGCTCGCGGGGGAGCCACCCCCTGGGTCTAGGGGGTATAGTATAGAATATAGCCCCCGCCACGTCGGCGTATGCATTTCAGGCTCTTGCAATCGGTGATGATGCCAAGCCATCTTTGGACATGTCCATTAGGAAACTCCTACTTTCAGAAGTATTTTGGGATCGGACTGAGGGTATTCTCAAGCGCCTGAAGCCAGTGGTAGATGCCATCACTGCCATAGAAGGAGACAATAAAAATCTCTCTGGTAATGAAAGTGTTCAGTGGTTTAAAGCTGTCCTTTGAAGAGAATCTCTCCTCATCCCAAATCCTCAAGAGTGAAGAAGATGCCTTCAAGGGAATAATTCGTAAAAGGAAGAAATTCCTGGTGAAAAGTATTCACCTTGCAGCCAAATTAGTGGATTCTTGTTACTGTGGATGTCACCTTTCCGGTGAGGAAGCGGTAAGTATTTTTCATTTTCATTTTGTAATAATATGTTCCTATTACCCCTAAAATCCAGTCTTATCCGTATGCCACTGCATATGCCTCGAAGTCCAGGACTTCCTCTGAGGAAGTCTTTTAAGGACGAAACGTTAGTAATAAAACTCCTACGGTTTTTTGGCGTTTACCTCACCACAGTTTCCGCTCATTTTGTCATTCATATTTCATGTGTACAACACACACACACACACACACACACACACACACACACACACACACACACACACACACACACACACACACACACACACACACACACACACACACACACACACACACACACACACACACACACACACACACACACACACACACACACACACACACACACACACACACACACACACACACACACACACACACACACACACACTACTATGACCTGAAATTTAGTGGACAAAATCATCCCTGTTTGTGGGTTTCCTATATACTGCAAACTTTACCTCCTTTCCTGCTCTGCGGATTATTGTGCCATCTGCAAGATGAAGGCTAAGGCTAAGGAGATTCATAATAGGAGGACAAATGATGCCTACAGAACTGAGAATGAGAAAAAATCCATCTACATTACCGTTTCCAACTCGATTAACACCAAAGACGTCGACAGGTTTCTCATAAAACGTGGAATGAAAACAGCTAAAGTTTCATCCAACAAAATAGGGACAATTGTTAAAAGACAAGAAAAGGTCCTGATAACGAATTAAGTGTCGTCTATCAAATCCCGTGTAAAGGTTGTTCAGCTTCATATTTCGGAGATTCAAGTCGGGGTATAAATAAATGCCTATGTGAACACAAAAATGACCTTAGAGCATACAGGACTTTAAACTCTTTTGTTCAGCACTTGGACAAACATGGTCATCTGCCCCACTGGAAGGAGGCTAAAATTCTTCAAAAGGGTTTGGAGAAGAAGGCAAGGAAAACAATCGAAGCTGCATACATAAATACTAATGAAAACACCAACGGAATGGATGGATTTGTTTGCTTGTCAAAGGTGGCAAGTGTCCTCGTGCTGGGCGCGACAAAACGGGTCGTGCACGGGACAATTGATCACCGCCCGGGCGCTGCAACCTGAGCGAGTGCTCTATAGGAGTGATATAAATTGTAACACATGTAAAAATTTGCTGTACATCTCTCTGAAGAAGAACAAGTTGGTCGAGATGTTAGAGTAAATAATTTCCTAGATCGTCTTCGTTTTACTCCCACCACCCAATCTCACACACACACACACACACACACACACACACACACACACACACACACACACACACACACACACACACACACACACACACACACACACACACACACACACACACACACACACACACACACACACACACACACACACACACACAGTGTGTGTGTATTTACCTAGTTGTATTCTTTCAATTTTTTTATACATTTTTTTTTTTTTTTGTACTTGGTGACCATATCGTTGCTGCATATTCCAATCTTGGTCTTATCAGGGTGATTAGAATTTTCTTCACCATTTCTTCATCCAGGTATGTAAATGCAACTTTGATTGTTCTTATTAAATTATAAGTTTCTCCAAAAATCTTATTTATATGTTTCTCAGGTGACATATTATTCATAACAATGACTCCCAGGTCCTTCTCATTTTCTACTTTTTTTATTCCTTCTTCTCCCAATTTATATGATCCTGTTATTCTGTTTTTGCTTTTTCCAAATTCCATTATACTACACTTTTTTGTATTGAACTCCATCTCCCACTTCCTACTCCATTCCTGTACTTTATTTAGATCACTCTGTAGTGATTCACAGTCTTCTTCCGTGTTCACTTTTTTCAATAGTTTTGCATCATCTGCAAAGAAGCTCATATAGCTTTCAATTCCTTCATCCATATCATTAATATATATAGCAAACATTATTGGGGCCAGAACTGTTCCTTGTGGAACACCGCTTATTACTTCATCCCATTTTGAGTGTTTGTCTCTTATCACTACTCTCATTTTTCTTTCTTGCAAAAAGTCTTCCATCCAATTAAGCAGTTTGCCCTGTATTCCTCCTTCAGTTTCTAATTTCTTAAGCAACTTCTTATGTGGTAATTTGTCAAAAGCCTTTTCTAGGTCTAGAAATGCACAATCAACCCATCCATCTCTTTCTTGTATTATATCTATTAGCCTTGAATAGAAACATATTAAATTAGTGACGCATGATCGTCCTTGTCTGAATCCAAATTGCCTTGGATTTAGCACGTTGTTTTTTTTTTTCTAAATATTTTACCCATCTACTTTTGATAATTCTTTCACAAATTTTTGCTATTGTATTTGTTAGAGAGACTGGTCTATAGTTGGTAGGGTCTTCTTTATTTCCCCCTTTATATATAGGTACTATATTTGCTTTTTTCCAATCTTCTGGAACTTTTCCTTCTTTCAAGGAACTGTTTATTATGCTATGTATTTTGTCTGCCAGTTCATTCCTGCATTCTTTCAGTATCCAGTTTGCTATTTCATCTGGTCCATGCGATTTTCTGACATCAAGATTACGCAAGTGTTTCAATATTTCATTCTTTGTTACTTCTATTTCTTTCATAGGGGGGATTTTCTCTTTCCATTCGATCTCTGCAGGTTGTATGTTCTCCCTTGTAAACACTGATTTAAAATGTTTGTTCATAATTTCCGCCATCTTAATTTCCTCAGTTTATTCAACTCCTCCTTGTCTTAATTTCTCCAAATCTTGTTTGTTGTTCAGTTTGTTGTTTACAAATCTGTAAAATAGTTTTGGTTGATCTTTACACTTTTCCATGACATCTTTTTCATATTTTCTCATTTCCTCTCAGCACGTTTGTACATATTCATTTCTATAACAAGTATATATTTTCCATTTTTCAGGCCTTTTGTCTTTTTTCCATCTGGTCCAAGCTTTGTCTCTTTTGTCTTTTAACTCCCTACAACTTTTGTTGTACCAGCATTTTACATATTTTTTTTTTATTTTTTTTTTCTTGGGACATACTTTTCTACTCCTTTTTTTATAATTTTTGGTCAAAATATTCCATTTCTCTTCCACTGTTGTTTCTTCTTTGTATATTCCTTCCCAGTTTTCTTTTTGAAAAATTCTCTTATTTTATCAAAGTTTGTTTTTTCATACATCATTCTTCCTTTTCTATATTGTTCATTTCTTTTCATTTTTTTTTCCTCATTTAGTTCCAGTTCAATCAATATGTGGTCACTTTTACTTATTGGTGTTTTATATTCAATTTTTTCCACTATTCTAGGTTCAGATGTAATTATTAGGTCTAGTCTCGATGGTTCATCCTCATTTCTATACCTAGTGTTCTCCTGTATCCACTGTGTCATTGTATGGTCAGTAACCATCTCAAGTAGATCGTTTCCCCATGAGCCGTCTCCACCCTTTACTGTCATCTCTTCCCAGCAGATTTCTTTGCAATTAAAGTCGCCCATCATAACTATTCTTCCTCCATCTTCCATTATCTTGTTTAATGTTATCTTTGTGTCCTCTAACATACTTTTATGTTCACTCTCTCCCCACGAGGCTGTTTTTGGAGGCACATAATTTATCACAAACTTTCTGCTCTTCTTATCTCTGTCTTCCACTTCGATCATAATCATCTCTACTGTATTCTTTCCATATGTGACACACCTCACGTTTATATCCTTCTTAGTCAGGAACATAACTCCACCCCCTTGCTTTGTCTCTCTGTTTCTAATCCAATAATTATATGTATCATGTTCTACACTGTTGGATGGTAGTGGACCTTTTGATTTTGTTTCTACAATTCCCATTATGTCCGGTTCTTTTTCCTTCAGATAATCATTCAACTCATTCAATCCTGTTATTAATCCATCTATATTTGTGTAAGACACTCTTAGTTTTCTGCCACTTCCATTGTGTTCTCTGTTTCCCTTTTGTTTTTCTCTAGTATGTCGAATTTCCTTAATTTCATATTCACTACTCTCCAATAGAATCTCTCTTTTTCTGACTGTTCTTGTTATGCATGAACGGCCGAGTATTGGCATGCATAAAGTACCCAGAGTGCTAGGGTATAAAAATATATACGTAGGTTTCTATATCTAATAAGTACTTCTGCATACATAGGCTTGGATACATAAAGGGAGCCCTATCAATATAAAACAGTGAATATTGTACAGCACTAATGTCAAATAGTTCACGTCCACTGGCCCGGCAGGATCTTATCACCATAGTGTCTCTGGTCCAACTGCGTTGGCGGGAACTATGCCGTGACGTCATGGCGTCACCGTGACAAAGGTAATAGATGATATATACAACAGCATCCTAGACTAAATTGTCCTAGCTAGGTCATCTATTATACATAGTCCCTATGCTCCGTTACACATGGGAAAAGTGTCTCCTATCCTGACATGTGTTTATAAATGTATGTGTGTCGTATGCCTATGGGTGTCTATCATGATCACGCCATGCGCGCGGGAATATCAAATACCCAGACATAGACACATGTGCCACAGTTCTGGTCTCGTTTTTTTCCTTAGCTTCATGTCTTTTCTTTTTTTCCTTCTCTCTTTCCTCTTTATTCATTTCCCTTTTTATCCATACCTTTTTATATTGTTCACTTTCTGCTAGTTTCCCTGTTTTTGATAAGATATTCTCTGCCGTCGTTTGTGACCTGAATTTTATCTCAATTGGTCTGGTCTTATCTGTACTACACTTTCCGAGCCTAAACTTCTCTTCGATTTGTTTAATTATTTCTGGCTCATCTTCCTGAACTAATTCAAGTAAACTTCTTACTTTTTCATTTTCCTCTTTGATTCTTGTGGTTCTATCTGGGTTATGTTTCTCTTCCATTCCTAATATAATTATACATTTCTTTTTATCTGCTAAGTCTCTTACTATATTCTCCTTCTGTCTCATCACTTTAATAACTGAGTCTTCAGTTTGTTCTTTCATTTGTTGTTTGATTATGTCAGTAAATGCAACTTTACTGTTTTCTTGGATTTTTTTCCAACCCTCTTTGTTGTCCTTACTATTCCTCTTGAATTCTTCATTCTCCTTTTTACTTCTTTTAACTGTCTTTTTAATTCTTCAATTTCATTAGTTAAGTTTTTGTTCGCCTTTTCTAGTTCTTCCAATTTTTCAACTCTGTGCGCAATGTTGGTTACATTACCGAACCTATCCTCCCAATGTTCGATCATCTTATCAAGTTTCTCCTCTAGTCTTGTCAATCGGGGGAGGTTGGTATCCCCCCCACCCTCTTTAAATCCCTGGAAACTATTATCATCACCTTCCACTGTGTTGCTCTTATCTATACTTCTAATCTTTACATTTTTGTTGATCCCGTCCTCTCCAAAGTCATCGTCTTCAGTTTGCCTCTTGTTTACAAATCTCCTGGCCTCCTGGACCGTGTCTCTCTCTTCCTCATTTCCTTCCATTTCCCTCAATATCCCTTCCCTTCTCCTTCTCTATCACTTCCCCACTATTCCACGAGCACTCCCCTTCCCTATAAATACAAAAAGGCACTTCCTGGACGTTGAGATCCACGTAGATTTTCCTTTTTCCTCGGAACACCAATTCTCGCCGTCCATTCGATGAAAGTGTGTGTGTGTGTGTGTGTGTGTGTGTGTGTGTGTGTGTGTGTGTGTGTGTGTGTGTGTGTGTGTGTGTGTGTGTGTTTGTGTGTTTGTGTGTGTGTGTGTTTGTATCTCTGTGCGTTTGAGTACATTTGCATAAGCCTAGATATATTTTAACGTTAATGTTCACGCAGTTGCCCTCATATGCTTGGCGTCTCAACTAAGTAATGATATGCATGAGCCAATACCTATACAGCTTCGATACTTGAACACATCTGAGTAAGGAAACATATTCTCTGTATGTATCTAGTATGCTCATTCCTTTGAGAAAGTCGATAGACGAAACGTCAGGAATAAAAGCTTTACCTCCAGTCCATGTTTCCTTTACCGTGTCTATACAACTTGTTCACATGGATTTTCATTTGCATGGGTTAATCAAACACATGAAGACATGTAACAACACAGATGTGTACGTAACAAACACCAAGTCTACGCATCTGCTTAAGGATCCCGCCAATGAACATCTGTTTCGCAGTTATCATTGTACTGTACAGAAGACTCGCTCGACTCATTTGCATATATTGTATCTCGCTGTATAGGTATTGGCTCATGCATATCATTACTTAGTTGAGACGCCAAGCATATGAGGGCAACTGCGTGAACATTAACGTTAAAATATATCTAGGCTTATGCAAATGTACTCAAACGCACAGAGATACAAACACACACACACACACAAACACACACACACACACACACACACACACACACACACACACACACACACACACACACACACACACACACACACACATACGTACACATAAACACACAGACACACACACACGCACGCACGCACGAACACACACACACACACACACACACACACACACACACACACACATGCACACATTTACATATACATGTACATATACATATGAATATACATATTCATATACATATACATATATATACATACATATACATATGCACATATAGTACATATACCTAAACATACGCATACATATACAAACACAGACACACACACACACACACACAAACACCTTATTATTTTCACGATTAATGGAGACTGAAGGAAACAGCGATTTATCGGGCCGGTGAGGGAATTTGTCCCCCTATTTGGGCCATTCGCCCGCCATTCCTGACGGAAATAAATCCATAAATATCCGAATCCTAACCACACTCGTGCCTTGCGTGGCCGCCAATTTCACACATTCTATCGCTGCGCTAATACCTGCTCCCTGTGAATTATATATATATATATATACTTACAGTATAGGTAATACATATGTAGCATACATATAAACATACTTATATAAACATATAAATATTTGTATGTACATACATACTTATACTGTATATAAGTATACATATAAATATTTGTATACACATACACGTATACATGGACATGAACATACATATACGTGTACATATACATATATATATATATATATATATATATATATATATATATATATATATATATAATCTATATATATATATGTACTATATATATGTACTATATATATATGTAATATATATATATATATATATATATATATATATACATATATATGTGTACATTGAGGTTGATATACACATTCAAATACATATACATACGAGAGGAAAGGTACAAGGAAGAAAATGTGGAAAACAAGGAAGAGGATGAGGAGGAAGAGAGTTGATAGGAGGGAGTAGAACCAAGAGGAGAGCAAGAGAAAATAGGACAGAATAGAGGAGGCTACTATATGCGCGTACATCACACCGCTTCAAGTCCATGTTAGACGCTAGAGGACTGGAAGGAAGAGGTCTCAGTGTATTCAAACGAAGAAGAAATAGAAAGGCGATGGAGAGGAAGGAAACGGGGATGGGGGAAGAGAGGAGAGAAGGGGAGAGCACGAGCGGTGTAATGGACAAGGATTAGAAAACGCGAAGTAAAGGAAAAGTAAAAATGGGTGAAAGAATGAAGAGGACGCGCTTGGTGACTTTATTCCGAATTACACTGAAGTTGTTTAGAATAGTTCACTTAACTCTCTTTGTCACGGTAATTTACTTTGGTGGTTTCATTCTTGCCAAGGCATTTCGGGGTATATTCCCTATTACGACGCATTTCTCCGGGTGTGCAAAAAGTTAGGATCGCGTTGTGGCAATAGCACACGTTGAGTGGATAAAGCTGCCGTAAAGTGAGTCTAACTTCTTGCAGATCCAATGAAACAGGGTACAGGTGAGGGGAGATACCCTAACAAAAGGATAATAGTCTATCTAGAAAATAGATAGACCCTTTAGAATCTGGATAGCCAACAAAGGAGTCTAGAGGGTGAATATTCTCATAGAAATAGAAAAAGATAAGAGATTAGAGGAGAAAGAAGAAGCTGTAGGTTGAGACAACTTTGCCAGCCACGTTGTCAATGAAATTAATCAACTGCCGAAAGAGGCTGTTGCATGTAGTACATTTCAAAGTTTTTGACAAATATCAAAGAAATAAGCCATAAATTCTCCCGAACAAATGATTAATCTATTTGTTTAATTGGGTCGCTTGTTTATTTGGTTAACTGTTTGCTTATTTCGTTAAGTATTTACGTTGTCATTCTACCTCCGACCTGGTAATGGACCAAATGGTCTCTTGTTAATTCGTTCTTTAACTTGCAATTGATTCTAAAAGAAGAGCACGGTGATGAAAGGAAGAAGGAAAAGAAGAAGGAGAAGGAGAAGGAGAAGGAGGAGAAAAAAAAAGAAGAAAAAGAAGAAGAAGAAGAAGAAGAAGAAGAAGAAGAAGAAGAAGAAGAAGAAGAAGAAGAAGAAGAAGAGGAGGAGGAGGAAGAGGAGGAAGAAGAAGAAGAAGAAGGTGCGGGGCATGGCTGCGGCTGAAGCCGTCACCTTTGCCATATGAGCTTGGACTGTTGCGGCAGGTGACAGTCACTGCTGGGTATTGGAGAGGGGTGCGTGATTTGAACCCACAAATGAGCGAATATGAGCCCAGCTCGATTCTGACTAGAAATAGAGCAGGCGAAGCAGTAAGCAATATACATATACATATACTCGTACATATACATATACTTATACATATTCATTGTATATATTGCAGAGTTTTTTATCTGCCTTTTCTCTTTCTCTGAGAATCTTTTTCCCTTCCACGGGAAGTTGTCTTATAATGTCACCATATGACATTGTTTTGTTAGTTACTTTGGGCATGGCTTTACCAAAGTGAAAAAACTGGCCAGTTTTTTCACTTTGGTAAAGCCATGCCCAAAGTAACTAACAAAACAATGTCATATGGTGACATTATAAGACAACTTCCCGTGGAAGGGAAAAAGATTCTCAGAGAAAGAGAAAAGGCAGATAAAAAACTCTGCAATAATAATCTTGCCATTAAATTTAACTTATACATATACATATACATATGCATATACACATGTGTATGAATGGTAGGAATAGAAAGACACGATTGGGAACAAGAGACTTTATACCTGACCGGTTTCGCCTTTGAGGCTTCTTCAGAGGTAATATACCTCTGAAGAAACCTCAAAGGCGAAACCGGTCAGGAATAAAGTCTCTTGTTCCTAATCGTGTCTTTCCATTCTTACCATTCATACACCTGTCATAATGTCACGATACATATACATATACATATACTTATACATATACATACTGAAAAGGGAAGAAAAACAAGAGTTAGAGAGACGGATGACAGAAAAAAGAGTAAAATGAAGAGTGAAGTAAGAGTTATGAAAAATGGGAACGCAATATGAAATATACTGTAGACATAGAAACAGAAAATGAAAATGAAAGGGAAAGATAAAGAAGGACAAGTAATTGGAAAATAAGACAGTGAAAAAAAAACAAGATAGAGAAAGAAATTTTAAAAAAGAGAAAAAAAAAGACAAGGAAAAAAAATCTGAGTCTCAAATTCCACTGGACTCAAAAAAGAAAAGAAAAGAAAAATACAAGACAAGAAAATTAGAAAATTGAAGGAAAAAAAGACAATTAACAAAATCTGAGTCTCAAATTCCAATGGACTCAAAAATGAAAAAAAAAATAATAATAAGAAAATAGAAAAACAAAACAAAAGAAAATTAAAAAATTGAGTCTAAAGTTCCACTGGACTCAAAAAAGAAAATAAAAAAAAGAGAAAAAAAGACAGCAACAAAAATCGAAAGTGGAGAAAAAAAAATCTTTAAAAACCTGAGTCTTAAATTCCAATGGAATAGAAAAAAAAAGGAAAAAAAGACAAGAAAAGGAAAAGGAGAAGAAAAATATGAAGAAAATCGGAGTCTCAAATTCCAATGGACTCAAAAAAGACAATTTAGTAAAGGAAAAAGGACAAGAAAAGAAAATAAGAAAATGGAAAAAGCAAAAACGAAGAGTCTCATATTCCAGTGGACTCAAAAAAGAAAATAAAAAAGAGAAAAAAGACAAGAAAAGAAAATAAGAAAATAAAAAAAAATCTGAGTTTCAAATTCCACTGGATTCAAAAAAGATAATAAAAAAGTGGACAATAAAAGAAAATAAGAAAATAAAATGAAAAAACAAAACAAAAAAGAAAATGAAAAAAATCTGAGTCTCAAATTCCATTGGCTTCAACATGACATGAAGACGAATGAACCAGATTGAAAATAATAATAATAATAATAATAATAAAATAGAATAAAAAATCGAAACATAATATGAAAAAGACGAAAAAAAACTGATTCTTCTTTAAATTACACCATCGGGAGGAAGAAACGTGGAAGGCACAAAAACAGATTAGAGATAAACGAAGAACATAAGAAAACGTAAGGAAAGGCTGCAGAAGCTTCAAGGAAATGAAATAAATAAAAGAAAGAGCTCAGGTTTCCAAGAAGGAGAGAAGGAGAAGCTGAGATAGAGAGATAATGGGCCGGCGGAAGCTGAAGAGGGGGAAGAG
>NC_134804.1:5000-40000 GCF_046742065.1 Oratosquilla oratoria | reverse complement strand
GACTCGAACCTATGCGGCGAGAACGTTACCAGTGCCGAGTGACTTAGACCAATACACCATCAAGAGAGGTATAAGTTCAGCGCAAGCTTTCTTATATATCTGTATGCTCGAGTTCATACACATACACGAAAGTTTGCGTTCAACCCACCTCCACTACGACAGTACATTGTTAAGTATACGAACGCGGGAAAGTATTTGTACCAAAAAGGAAAAGGCATCAAGTCATTCCCACCCATTCCATCCCTGAAATACTCCACACCACTCCACCCTCCCTCTTATCTTAGCACCTCCTGGATGACGGGTCATCCCTGCATCTTGTCCACTGCCCTGGGTCGGAAGTAGTGTCGTAAGACACAGCACATCCACAGCAAGGCCGCTTCATTAAATCGGCGACCCTCCCCTCTCCGTCCCCCCCATTGCATATAAAAAGAAAACGGGGAGAAATCCCTTCGGGCTGCGTCAGATTTTGTCACACATACTACCTCACCCCCCATCCCACCGCCCATTGCACCTCATGCATCACAACATCATCCACATACAACCATTCTCCATTCACCCCTGTCTTCTGTCCTCTCCCGTCCTTCCTCAACAGACATTCCCCTCTTCCCCAAAGCCCCCTTCACCCCATCCATCCACCTCATCCTAGGACGTCCCCTCATGTTCACTCCCTCCACATCTGCCTTCCATACCTCTTTTACTAGTCTTTCTTCACTCATTCTTTCCATGTGTCCAAACCAAAAATTAATATTCTTTCATCAACCCTATCTCCCAGCTCCTTTTCCACCCCTGTTCTCCTCCTCACCTCCTCATTTCTCACTCTATCTAGCCTAGTAAACCCCATCATACTTCTCAGTCACCTCATCTCAAACACATTCAAACTCCTTCTCTCTTCCTCTCTTATGTTCCATGTTTCTGCCCCATACAGTGCTGTTGGCACAATTACTCCTTCATAGAGTCTCCTCTTAGCATCCATTCCCAAATATCTATTCCTCATTACACTCTTTAATCCACCAAGCCATTTAATCGCTTCTCTCAATCTGCATTCTACCTCCACCTTCACTCCACCTTTTCCTGCCACATTTACACCCAAGTATCTAAAACTATCCACTTCCTCCAGTCGCTCTCCCTTAATGCTCACTTCCAGTCTACTGCCACTTTCACCCCTTGTACATCTCATCACCTTACTTTTACCCACATTTATCTTCAGCTTTCTTCTATCACATACTCTCCCAAACTCTGCCACCAACTTTCTCAATCCCTCTTCCGATCCTGCCACAAGCGCAGTGTCGTCCGCAATCAACAGCTGGCTCACCTCCCACTTTTTCTTAATTTTCTTTAACCATCTCCAATCCCTGACCCACCACCCTTGCATTTACCTCCCGCACTACCCCATCCATGTATAAGTTGAACAGCCAGGGCGACATAACGCATCCTTGACGAATTCCCACCTTTACCTCGAACCACTCACTCTCTCCATTCCTAATACTGACACAAGCTCTACTACTCTCATAAAAACTCTTGACAGCTCCTAGAAGCTTTCCTTCTATCCCGTATATCCGCAAAACCTCCCACAGTGCCTTTCTGTCTACCCTGTCGTAAGCCTTTTCCAGGTCCATAAAGGCCCAAAAAACATCCTTCCCCTTTCCTATAGCTTTCTCACATATCTGTCTTATCACAAAGATCTGATCTACATAACCTCTACCCGTCCTAAATCTATACTGTTCCTCACCAATTACTCCCTCTGTTCCTCTCCTAATCCTCTCAATCAATATCCTCCCATAAGCCTTCCCAACTACACTTAACAAGCTAATCCCTCTGAAACTACTACATTCACACTTGTCCCCTTTTCCCTTGTAAAGTGGAACTATACAGGCACTCCTCCAGTCCTCCGGCACTCTACCGTCTCTCCCCAACAAACATTAAATAACCTCACCAACCAGTCCACCATCACTGTACCTCCTTTTTTAGACATTCTGCATGGCATCCATCCAGACCAGGTGCCTTACCTGCTTTCATCATCTTAACAACTGCCTTCACTTCATCCTTTCTTATTTCTCCTCCATTTTCCTCACTCATCACGGTCATTTTCTTAGCATTTCACACTGCAGCTATCTTTCTCTCCCTATCCTCCTTCACATTTAGCAACTTCATAAAATATTCTGCCCATCTTCCCCTTACTTCCTTCTTTTCCATTATCATCTCTCCATTTGTACCTTTTACCTTTTCTTCTCTACTTGATTCGCCTCCTCTTCCTCTCTTAATTTCTTTCCAAAAGATCTTTTTATTACTTTCAAAAACTTCTGTCATATTCTTACCCCATTTCACATCTGCTCTCCTCTTTGCCTCCTTTACCTTTTGCTTTACTTCTCTTTTCTTTTCTTTGTACCTCTCATATGACTCCCTCGTCCTATTTTGTAACCAAATCCTGAAAGCTTGCTTCTTCTCTTCTACAACCTTCTTTGTTTCCTCATCCCACCATTCACTACCCTTCCTTCTATTTCCTCCTGTCCTTCTTGTTCCACACACCATCCTTGCACACTTTGTGACTCCCTCCCTATCCTCCTTCACATTTAGCAACTCCATAAAATATTCTGCCCATCTTCCCCTTACTTCCTTCTTTTCCATTATCATCTCTCCATCTGTACCTTTTACCTTTTCTTCTCTACTTGATTCGCCTCCTCTTCCTCTCTTAATTTCTTTCCAAAAGATCTTTTTATTACTTTCAAAAACTTCTGTCATATTCTTACCCCATTTCACATTTGCTCTCCTCTTTGCCTCCTTTACCTTTTGCTTTACTCCTCTTTTCTTTTCTTTGTACCTCTCATATGACTCCCTCGTCCTATTTTGTAACCAAATCCTGAAAGCTTGCTTCTCTTCTACAACCTTCTTTGTTTCCTCATCCCACCATTCACTACCCTTCCTTTTATTTCCTCCTGTCCTTCTTGTTCCACACACCATCTTTGCACACTTTGTGACTCCCTCCTTGAACCATCCCCATTCCTCCTCCACACCTAGCTCTACTCTATCCTTCACTCCCTCCCACTCATCCTTCAGATTCTTCTTGTACTCTTTCTCCTTTTCCTTTTCATTTAAAGAGTTCACTCTAAGCACCTCCCTATCTTTTGTCCCTTTCCTCTTACTCCATCTATCGTCCACTCTCAACTTACCTTCCACCAAAATATTATCTGATATTCCCCCGCCCTCTCCCCTTAGCATATATACATCCTTAACTCTTCCTATCATAATCCTATTTACCACTACATAGTCCATTAACGCTCTATCTACCACCCTTCCCTCCACCACCCTCTCCCATGTGTACTTATGCTTGACTTTCTTCTTGACTATCATCAACTCTCTTTCTAGACACATGTCCACCATCAACTCTCCACTAGGATTCTTTCCTGGAACTCCACATTTCCCAACCACTCCATCAATTGGATCATTTCCTACCCTAGCATTAAGGTCTCCCATTACTAGTACATTGATATTTTTCCCTAAATCCTCTATGCACTCATTTAAATCCATCAAAAAAGTTGTGAAATGCAAGTTTAATGACATTGTAATTTTGAAAATCGAGGAGTATTTGCCTCGGTGGAAGAAAGTCAAAGAATTTAATCAAGATTATGAAATCTAGTGATGCTTCAACAGAAATTGGGATATATATATATATTTTTTTTCGCAAATTTAATTTTAATCAATTTTAATTCACTCTAATATCGTGTTACCTCAATGCAGAGAGTACATAAGGCTATTTGTCTTTTTCCAGTCATCTGGGGTCCATCGAATATACTGCTTTAGACCATTCAAATCGAGATTTCTTCAGGGTCTTTGTGAGTCGTGGCTTCTTCCTGGGCCGATCTGCTCGCAACCCAGCTTCCAAAAGCCTGTTAATCACAATTCGTGGAGGCTAATTAATTCTATCTTCAGCCAACATGGCTTTAATCTATGCGCAAGGATTTTTTTTTCCTATGAGCCATTTTCACTATCTATCAACCATGAGTGAAGTTTTCTTCTTTCTGGCATATTTCTTTTTTCCTTCTTGAGCTCAATACCAGATGTTTTTCTTCTTCTTTTCCTCTCAATTAAACTAAGACTCTGTATGGGATTTACAATTCTTCGCTACTTGTAGCTGTTTCATGGACGTACCCTGCATCAAAAGATTGATCTGTCCGACTTTCATAGGGTTCCGGGATTTTATTTTTTCGTTTTCAATGAAACCTAAAAGCAAATTAACCTGGCATAAACCCGAAAAAAATGGTAAATTAAATCTGGAGTATAAAAAAAGATAATTAAACAGGGAAATAGCTGAATACTTCCTCAACAAATCAAGTTCCAGGACAAACTAAAGTGACAGCCAATCTGACTCAGAGCTGAATCCATGCATTAAAAAAATTTATGCAGATAACATTTACTACATATTTTCCTAAATATAGGGACTTGCCTGCTTTCAAAATTAAAATTTTCAGAGAAAATTCCGTCATGAAATTTCTAATAACCATTTATATATATATATATATATATATATATATATATATATATATATATATATATATATATATATATACATATATACATTAGCCAAATTACCCACGCGTTGCTGCGAGTTCGTAAATCATCCCTAATCTAACCATACCTCACCTAATTTTAACCCTTTACCTTAACCAAAATATATATTTTTCAATGAAACTTAGTTATCCAAGTACCTGGAGTGATAGGGTATCAGAATATATATGGTTATGGGGGTCTATCTGCAAAACCCTAGGAGGAGTTCGAAAACATACGATCAAACAAACAAATGATTTGACAGACACATGAAAGATAGTAATCCAAGTACCTTGGGTTATAGGGTTTCAGAATATATATGGTTATAGGGGTCTATCTGCAAAAACCTAGGAGGAGTTCGTGAATAATCTCTAACCTATCCATACTCCACCTAACAGACAGACAGACAAATGAAAGATAGTTTTCCAAGTACCTTGGGTTATAAGGTTTCAGAATATATATGGTTATAGGGGTCTATCTGCAAAAACCTAGGAGTAGCTCGTAAACAATCACTCACCTAACCATAACCCATCTAATTTTAACCCTTAACCTTAACCAAAATAATCTTTTAAATGAAATATAGTTATCCAAGTACCTGGAGGGATAGGGTATGTGAATATATGTGGTTATGGGGGTCTATCTGCAAACCCCTAGGAGGAGTTCGTAATCAAACAAACAAATAAACAAACAAATAGACAGAATGACACATGGTAGTACTTTATTATAGTAGATATATATATATATATATATATATATATATATATATAAATATATATATATATATATGTATATATATATATATATATATATATATATATATATATATATATATATATATATATATACTAGCCAAATTACCCACGCGTTGTTGCGAGTTCGTGAATCATCCCTAACCTAACCCTTAACCCTAACCAAAATATATTTTTTAAATGAAACATAGTTATCCAAGTACCTGGAGTGATAGAGTATCAGAATATATATGATTATGGGGGTCTATCTGCAAAATCTTAGGAGGAGTTCGTGAACATACAAACAAACAAACAAACAGACAAACAAACAAATTGACAGACAAATGAATATATATGGTTATAAGGGTCTATCTACAAAAACCTAGGGGGAGTTCGTGAATAATCTCTAACCTAATCATACCTCACCTAAATTTAACCCTTAACCCAAACCAAAATATATGTAATTTTGAAAATGAAATATAGTTATCCAAATACCTGAAGTGATAGGGTATCAGAATATATATGGTTATGGGGGTCTATATGCAAAACCCTAGGAGTTCCTGAAAAACAAACAAATAAACAAACAAACAGACAGACAGAGAAATGAAAGATGATTTTCCAAGTACCTTGGGTTATAAGGTTTCAGAATATATATGGTTATAGGGGTCTATCTGCAAAAAGCTATGAGTAGTTCGTGAATAATCACTCACCTAACCATAACCCACCTAATTTTAACCTTTAACCCTAAAAAAAAAAAAAAAAAAAAAAAATAATAATAATAATAATGAAATATAGTTATCCAAGTACCTGGAGAGATAGGGTATCAGCATGTATATGGTCATCCAAAGGAACTTTCGTAAACAAACTAACAATATCATAACTTACCAATTTAAATTCATAATCTGGTTTTACCTCACTTAGTTTGTTAATGAGGTCCAAACTGTTCTTAACATGTGAAGTGGAAATAGTTCCAACTAGTGGACTAAGAATTGTTACCAACCATTTCGAAAGTTTGTATGAAGCTGAACCTATTGAAGAAACGATTGGTCTTACAAACTTACAAACTAAGTGAGGTAAAACCAGATTATGAATTTAAATTGGTAAGTTATGATATTGTTAGTTTGTTTACGAAAATTCCTTTGGATGACCTTTTAATCTATCTAAAAGAAGAGTTAAATAAGCACGATTTACCATTACCCTCAGGCACCTTAATTGAACTGATCAAATTGTGTGTTAAAGATTGCAAATTCCAATTCAATGATAAATTCTATTCTCAGAAATTTGGAATGAGCATGGGTAATCCTCTCTCCCCCGTATTGAGTAATTTATATATGGAGTTTTTTGAAACCAAAATTTTAAGTAAGATCATTCCCCCCAACATTACATGGATGCGGTACATTGATGACATCCTATGTCTGTGGCCCATTCAAGATAATGTAAATGATTTTTTATGTAAGCTTAATAATTTGGTCAGTTCCATTAAGTTCACGGTGGAGATAGAGAATGAAGGTATTTTGCCTTTTCTTGATTGTAATATCTACCGCCGTGAAAGTGAGTTGAAGTTTAGTGTATATCGCAAACCAACCAATGTTTGTTCATATATACACTATTATTCCTCACACCCTGATGGCGTAAAGATATCTGTTTTTTCGTCGATGTACCTCAGGGCCCTACGCATTTGCAGCCCAGAGTACATCGATGATGAAATAAGATGTATTTACGACATTGGTACTAAGCTACAATACCCCACACATGTTCTTGACAAAGCCTACAATCGTGCTAAAAGGACATTTTATAACCTTAGGTCAACTCAAACTTTCAATATGAATAACTTGCTAATTTTACCGTACCAAGAGAACCTGCAAAATATTCCAAATATATTACGTAAATTTAACATTAATGTAGTTTTTAATAATAAGAACACTGTAAGACAACTGCTCATAAATAATTCTGTCAATAGTGATAATGGGTGTGTGTACAAAATACCTTGCAAATCATGTAATCAGTTTTATGTTGGTCAGACTGCTAAAACACTCACAACACGAATCAATCAACACAAGAAATACGTTAGAGAGGGAAACCAATCTAGCGGTATATTCAACCACATGAACCATTTTAACCACCCAGTTGACTGGGATAACGCTAAAGTCATCACATACAACAACAACATAACAGAAAGAAATTTAATTGAATGCAGTTTGATCAAATCTAGTAAGGGGATAAATGTTAATCTTCATCAAGGTTTGTACAACTTAGATAGTTTTATTTCTCATGAAATTAAATTTTTTTTTAAATTATAATATAAATTATAAGCAGTTGTCCCATACTTGTTGGTTACCAGGACGGCCCAAACGTCCCATATTTGTTGACTACCAGGACGACCCAAACGTCCGTCACGTGTACTTCTTCCACTACCTCTCCGAATGCCCTCTTCACTATGTCATATATTGTGTACCTTGTTTCTTCATCTTATAATTCCTTCTTTGTATCTGCACTGAAGATGTTATTATACGAAAGCGCTCTGCTTCGTTAGTTTACTTTTCCTAGTGGTTACTTACGCATTTGTGAACACACGCTCCTAGTGTTTTTATTGCATATATATATATATATATGTATGTATATATATATATATATATATATATATATATATATATATATATATATATATATATATATGCTAAGATAAGAGGGAGGGTGGAGGGGTGTGGAGTGTATTCAGGGATGGAATGGGTGAAAATTATTTTATGCCTTTTCTTTTTTGGCTACCTCCCTTGTAAGGGGGAAAAAGCCTTGGTATATGTATGTATGTATATAATATATATATATATATATATATATATATATACATATATATATATGTATATATATATACATATATATATACATATATATATATATATATATATATATATATATTTACATATATATGTTGAGGAATGGACGACAAAATGAGTGGCAGGGTGGTGAGATAAACACCGAGAATCGTTGAAGTTTTATTAACTGACGTTTCGCTCTTAACAGAACTTCTTCAGAGTGTACAAACATGATCGGGAAATGAACAATTTCATACCTTACATCATTCCACGTTCCTTCCTTAACCCACCCCCTCCCTCCCTCTCGTACCCTTCAACTCCTGTTTTGGACAGCTTAATAAAACCATCACGATTGTTACAGCAGGGCTGGAATGCTATAAAAGCTGCCTCTACTATTTTTCGGTTTTTCTTGTCTACCTTGTTTTAATATTTCCACTCCGTCCCAGTTAGGTAAATGCCCGTATTTCTCTTCATGAACCACCAGGGCGTTTGATGTTCGGTGGGCCCTCAGGTCGCTCTTGTGCTCATATGTCCGCTTGTGTATGCCTCTTCCTTTCTCCCCAAAGTAGTTTAAGTCACAGCCACCACATGGGATTCTGTAAACCATGCTGTTGTTATTATGTTCTTTTCTACCCTTACCTCTCACTACTTCACTTATCTTCGTACTGGATGTACTGGCGATCTTCAGCCCTGCTCTGCGGAGTAAATGTCTTAACTCTTCTGTGTACTTGGAGTTGGGAACTACAATGAAGCCACTTTCCTTTGTCTCCTTTATCTCATCCTTTCTCTTTTCCGTTATTTTAAGCACTATTTTCTTCAAACTATGGAGTAACCCTTCTGGATATTTAAGTCCTGAGAACACTTTAAAAATGTATTTGACTTCTCTGTCAATATGTTCTTCACTGCTTACCCGGAACGCTCTAAGAAAAAATCCAATTATTACTCCTCTCTTTATCCTTTCACTTTGTGCCGAAAAGTAGTGGATGAGGTCATTTTTTGTTTGTAGCTTTTTTTTGAACCGAGAAACTTCAACGATTCTCGGTGTTTATCTCACCACCCTGCCACTCATATATATATATATATAATATATATATATATATATATATATATATATATATATATGTTAGCGGCAGATGCGGCAGATGATTTCTTTCACGAGAGGCCCATCGAACAACGACCCATTCATCGCGTGGACTTACCTCCTCTTCCAAGAAGAGAGGCCTTTCATTACGAGAGGCCCATCGAAGAACGACCCATTCACCGCGTGGACCTCAGCTGCGCATCAGAGGTCACCTAGTGACCTCCTTCTCCATACATCTTTCAAGATCACCAAACAAACATGAGAACTCGCTCAATCCAGGGGTCGGAGTTCACACCTACGGCTCTGGGCCCCTCTTGCACCTCAAGACATTCTATTGGCTACCCTTCTCGGGGGGCACGCCCATTTTTTCATATAATTGGCTGCCTTCTTATGGGCACGCCCATTTCTTAATTAGATTAAGTTTAGCTAGGAAAATCTGGCACCTCTAAAGTTGACTTCGGAGCTGCCAGGCCAAGATTGTATCAGATCAGGCTCACCCCAATAAACCGGAAGAAACCTATCCGCGTTTTCCACCAAAACCCCCTCCAACAAGTGGTGGCAGCGGTGGGATTTCGAACTCTACATACGAAGGAAAGACTAACTCTACAGCCGTGAACATCGAAGCAGCAAGTGGATTCGAACTCTAATCCATATCTACAAGCAACCAGCGAAAGCACGCTAAGCACCGACGTCTAGCCCATCGCCAATCAACCCACGCGACACCGAAGACAACATTTAACATTCTTCGAGCTTCGCCACCTCCACCAACAGCTGCTCAACAGACTTCCATTCTCCACCACGCCCTCCAACTCGAGCGACGAGAGCTTCGCTACAACCAGCTGCCCATCGAGCGACGAGAGACTCCGTCACTGACAGCCAGCTGCACATCGACGAGGTACCTTCTGCAACTGCCTGCCTGACCGACCGACCTTCGCCGCTGTTTCCAGCTGTTCAACGCCAGCTGCACATCGACGAGATACCTTCCGCAGCTGCCTGCCTGAACGACCGACCTTCGCCGCTGTTTCCAGCTGCTCAACAGCTACGTCAAGAAGACACGTATAGCTCCTACAAGCCCCTTCTTTTATTTTTCTTTTCTCAAAGTAATACTTGGGATTTGTATACAGTGCTCCTTTACCCATACATTCTGATATTTCAACAGAGCACTAACCTTTACCTACATTACAGCACTTCCGTGAACGCAGGATCCTCTCACAACTCCCCATCACCCTTTCCTCCATCACCCTGTGCGCGACCGCAACCGCCCATCACCCGTTCCCTCCATACGTCAACTTGGGTAAGTAGATATATTTCCGTTTTATAAGTCCACCTAGTGCAACAGGATCTCTTTAATTTTTTTTTCGTAAATGCAACATAGTGACCACCACCCTTACACAATAAAAAACAGACCCGTTACACGTAGCCAATCGGCACAGATCCCGCAAGACATGGATGACCAACAACAACAACAACAACAACAACCACAACAGCAACAGGCTAGCTCCTCGGGACAAGGTGCAACTGCCGCGCCTACCCAAAATTTAGTTACTCTCATAAAAGACGAATCGACCCTCCCTTTGTTTAATGGTAAGAATATACCAGTGCACAATTTCCTGACAGAAGTGGACGCTGAAATTGCACGTAGAGGCGCCACAGATGACAAAAAAAAAATATCCATCTTGACGTCTAGGATTGACAAACATGGCACATTAGCAGGATTCATAATCCACGCTGACGCCTTCCTCGAAATAGACACATACGCAGAATTCGTGGACGAGTTCAAGAAGGCCTTTGATATTTTTGAACCGCTTGGTGCCTTCTCAACCATTTATTCTGTAGGGAAAGAGTTAAATCACCCACCTTACCAACCTAAGGATCAATCAGTGAGTGTAGCAACCTCCGTGAAAACCAAATTGAGAGAAGATCTTGTTAACAGTCAATGGGTAACAAACGGCATGATGAGTGTGGAATATGTCGTATCCATGGTAGCCTACCTTGTTTTCCTTTCTAAATTGCACCCAGAGACGTTGCGACGAGTAGGCACCTCCGCTTTCAAACCTGATGTCAAATTAGCGAGATTCGCTAGACAATTTCCTGACTCGGACAAGGCGACCGAGGAAATAGAAAGCCAGACTACACCTATTACACGAAACCACATGATAGCCCAGGTAACACAGGCCACTCCCCCTATCACGAGATCAAGACATACATCTCGCACACGTCATCAGTCACGTCACAGGTCCCCCTCAAAGACACGGAAGTTTTGCAACTATTGCCGGAAAGTAGGACACACAGACGATATATGTTATCGCAAATTCCCCACAACGCCCAACAAACACTGCAGTTATCATGGAAGATGTTTTCACTCATCAGACAGATGTAGAGTCTTACGTGCACAATCCCCACACAACCGAGGATCCACCCACTCTGCCAGGTATTCACGTAACTCATCCCCGACATACTCGCGTCATGCATCTCCTGTGAGACATGCACGCCACTCCTCCCCTGCTAACCTGTCACATAACTCATCATCTACCTGACTCCTCAGTAAGAAACCGAGAGGCCTGTCAAGATCAGATAACCCTTATACTGACATACATACGTCCATGTTGCCAGTTCACACACTGAACGTATCAGATACATCTCCTACATTAACCTTCAACGCCACGACTGGAAAAACCAAATTGAAGGTTTTTCTTGACACAGGTTCCCCAGTGAACATTATGTCTGTGAATAGTTTTCAGAAACTGCGCACCCAAACAAAGCGAGTGACTATTCTAGAACCACCAGATGTCAATTTGTGCAATGTGGATGGGATTCCCTTCCCCATCATTGGAAAATTTTCTTTAGACATTAGCTTCAAGAATGAGTGCCCATCCATTACAGTTCCTACTTATGTAGCAGATGTTCATTTCCCTGCTGATGTCCTCATAGGCATAAACTTGATGAAGCAGCATAACATTATTATATATCCTGCTCAGCATGGCATCATTTATGCAAACCATTTCCTCCCAGCATTGCCTTCAGCAATTTCCCCTACTGTCAACCACCTCAAGGTGACCGAACAGGAAAAGCCCAAGTTAATTTCAAGTAATTTTAGCCAAAATAGTCAAATCAACTCTGTTAATGACGACACCTACAAACAGACACATGCACATGACTCTCA
The DNA here is from genome assembly GCF_046742065.1 of Oratosquilla oratoria. NCBI lineage: Eukaryota > Metazoa > Arthropoda > Malacostraca > Stomatopoda > Squillidae > Oratosquilla > Oratosquilla oratoria. The sequence continues at coordinate 27,673 of NC_134804.1, read as the reverse complement.
ACCCTCCATTCCATTACCAACGGTAGGAAGATGTTCTAAGCGTAACAGGCGCGCGCTATCCTCTCATAGGTCTAAATCTGCTAAGAGACAGACAAAACAACAAGTGAAAGCCAGTGATCTTTTACCAGCGGAAGCAAATTTCTTGCCCCTCTTAGAGGAATTCAACACACAATCCGCACCAGTCTCTCAAGTGTTATCGACTTTCCGACATTCTCACGCAGTACTTATCAGTCCAAAGACATTGTTCCCTCGTGAGTACACACGCATACATATACGAGTTTTCCAAGCACTCGACACCGAAAACAACATTAACAAACAAACAGGAACCCAACAGATCGGTCCTCCAACTAGTAGTTCCTACAGAGCTCATTCCAGAAGTTTTAAAACTTATACACGATTCCCCGATTGCTGCACATCCTGGCAAAGATAAATGTGTTACTCAGGCTAGACTACGTTATTTTTGGTTAACTATGCGTAAGGACATACACAACCACATCGACTCCTGTCATTCTTGTGCGAGTCACAAAGGTCACATTAGCGGTCATGTTCCAATTCTAAATTACCCTACACCTTCAAAACCCTTCGACACAGTAGCTGTCGATCTCCTTAAGTTACCTCTTACACCAAATGGTAACAAATACCTTTTTGTCTGTGTCGACCACTTTTCTAGATTCTGTATTCTTGCACCCTTACCAGACAAGACAGCACAGCACGTTGCAAAGACAATTATTGACAACCTCATATGCCCATTTACGACACCCAAAACTCTAATCTCTGACAACGGAAGTGAGTTTAACAATGAGATTCTTTCGAACATTTGCGAGTATTTCCAAATCAATAAATGTAATACTACTGCTTATCATCCTAGTTCAAATGGCCTCGTTGAGCGCCAAAATAGAAAGATTCTCAATGTTATCAGACATCTTGCTTCTGACATTCAACCCTCCTGGGATGAACATGTTCCGATGATTCAAGCGTGTCTAAATTCTGCAATAAATAAATCAATATCAGAGTCACCCCATTTTGTTCTTTTTGGTTCAGACAAACAGCTCCCTTATGATCTTCTCCTTTCAGATCTACCTCCAATCTATAATTTCAATGACCTTGTGAAAGTTAAAGTAGCAAATTTTAATCACCTTTTCAAAAGAATACATAATTCTCTCCATCTAACGAAGGACGAAATGGTCCGTTTGCACAACAAATCAGCCAGAACTGACACCTTTGATATTGGAGACATTGTTTACACTCTTAACCACACACCTACCTCTAAGCTTTCAGCAAAATTCTCAGGTCCCTATCGTATCCTTGACCACGAATCCAACAATAAAGTAAAGGCACTCAGTTTGCAAACTAGGACAGAGACTCTGTTGCATAAAGATCACATAAAAAAGGTTCCTCGTGGCTTAGACATAGAAGATGTTAATTCCCCAACTACCTCAATTCAGGATAGAGACGACAGCTCACGAACCGTCTCGCAATCCCCGCCAGTACCATTTTTCCATTATAATCTACGTAACAGAGCCACGCCTTCATAAATGTATATTCTTTGTATAGGTGAACGGAAACAATATCTACTTTCCAATATTCTTAATTTTAAGCTCTCTTGTTTTTCATATATTTTATTCTTGTATATAATCCTAATGCCAAGGCCGTGTTAAGGACCTTGCCTTGTGTTTTCTTCTTGTTTCTCTGTGTGTACAGTCACCGGGACGGTGACAATAGCGTGGCCGAGCATTGTTAGCGGCAGATGCGGCAGATGATTTCTTTCACGAGAGGCCCATCGAAGAACGACCCATTCATCGCGTGGACTTACCTCCTCTTCCAAGAAGAGAGGCCTTTCATTACGAGAGGCCCATCGAAGAACGACCCATTCACCGCGTGGACCTCAGCTGCGCATCAGAGGTCACCTAGTGACCTCCTTCTCCATACATCTTTCAAGATCACCAAACAAACATGAGAACTCGCTCAATCCAGGGGTCGGAGTTCACACCTACGGCTCTGGGCCCCTCTTGCACCTCAAGACATTCTATTGGCTACCCTTCTCGGGGGGTACGCCCATTTTTTCATATAATTGGCTGCCTTCTTATGGGCACGCCCATTTCTTAATTAGATTAAGTTTAGCTAGGAAAATCTGGCACCTCTAAAGTTGACTTCGGAGCTGCCAGGCCAAGATTGTATCAGATCAGGCTCACCCCAATAAACCGGAAGAAACCTATCCGCGTTTTCCACCAAAACCCCCTCCAACATATATATATATATATATATATATATATATATATATATATATATATGTATATATATATAATATATATAAATATATATATATATAAAAACATCCACACACACACACACACACACACACACACACACACACACACACACACACACACACACACACGCACGCACGCACACACACACACACACACACACACACACACACACACACACACACACACATATATATATATATATATATATATACATATATATATATATGTATATATATATGTATACATATATATATATATGTATATATATATACATATACATATATATATATAATGGATATACATATATATATATATACATATATATAAACATATATATATATATATACATATATATATATATATATATATATATATATATATACATATATATATATATATATATTTTTTCAACCACATATCACTTTTAATTCCATACCATCGAAAACGAGACTGAGAATCGCTCGAATGAGGCATCCGTTGGAAATTGAAACGTAGACGAGCCGAGGATTCGAACCCAGCTAACCCGTAACAAAGCTACATTTGACGTAACCCAATACGCTATCAAGACAAATTGGGTTACGTCAATGTAACTTTGTTAACTGGGTTCGAATCCTTTGCGATTGTACGAAATCAAAAGTGATATGTGGCTGAAAAAGATATTAATTGATCACTGGGAACCATTCAGTGTGTATGTGTATATATACAGTATATATATTTATATATATATATATATATATATATATATATATACATATATATATACATATACTGTATATATATATCATATATATATGTATAAACATACACATACACACACACACACATACACACACAAAAGAGGAGAACAAAAAGAAAAGCAATAAATATTTATAATTGTGGAAAGAGAGAAATGATAAAAATAATACCAATTTTGTGTCAGTACCTGGCTCAGAAACGTCACCAATAATAGGCAAATATTTAACAAAAATAGGTATAAACATAGCTAAAATAACTAATAAGAGGATAGGTGATCTGACAAAGACTTCCGAAAAGAGAACAATTCCGAAAACAGCATTGTATACAAAATCCCGTGCAATAGTTGCTCAATAGCATATTAAGGCGAGTCATCAAGGGGATTAGAAAAAAGATTTTATGAACATAAAAATGACATAAAAGCACATAGGACATCTAATTCTTTAGTAGTTCATGCGAAAAAATTCGATCATTTACCAAACTGGAGAGGAGCTGAAGTGTTACATAAAGGTTTTGATAAATTCACTAGAAGAATTGTAGAATCAGCATATATTTCAACTAATAATTCATCGAACCATCGAGGAGGGTTTATAAATTTAGCTAAACAAACTAGTATTTTAATTCTAGAACACGCCAGAAAAACGACCTTTCCCAAGTATCTTCTAAGACAATTAAGTTTAGTACATAAACTTCAATTACAGTTTTCCGTACACTCTCTGAAGAGGTTCTGCGCGAACGAAACGTTAGAGTGTTTAGGGTTCCGAGCCTTCCCCTGTGTTTATGTTCTCCATCATCCAAATCATATACATACACACATATATATATATATATATATATATATATATATGTATATATACACATATATATATATATATATATGTGTGTGTGTGTGTGTGTGTGTGTGTGTGTGTGTGTGTGTGTGTGTGTGTGTGTGTGTGTGTGTGTGTGTGTGTGTGTGTGTGTGTGTGCATATATATTTATTTATATATATACAAGCCGCGGGCTTCGCCCTCCCCGAATTCGCCGGGGGCTTGCCAGCGCAAACAGCGGCCTACGGCCGCAGCGCTCCGAGCTCTAATCCCACGATAGGGATCCCGTGCTGGGGATCCCGTGTTAAGGTTCCGCCCCGAGGCCGAGGCCGAACCCAAGGGACATTTTTTCCTGGTCAGTTTAAGGGAACATGGTGACCGGACGTAATTGTAGGGTGTGTGTGTGTGTGTGTGTGTGTGTGTGTGTGTGTGTGTGTGTGTGTGTGTGTGTGTGTGTGTGTGTGTGTGTGTGTGTGTGTGTGTGTGTGTGTGTGTGTGTGTGTGTGTGTGTGTGTGTATGTGTGTGTGAGTGTGTGGTGCCTCTGTCGCCGTCATCTTCGTAGACGCACAGGTTAAAGGAAAAAATGTGTACTTTTGTAGGCTCATCACTCTCCTCCCGCCTGATGGCCTCCAGGCCCCGGACTAACGACGCCAGCATTCGTTGGTTGTTTTCGCCCAGCTCTCGATTCTCTTCCAGCATTTGTTGGTTGTTTTTGCCCACCTCACGGTTCTCCTCCAACAACTGACGAAGATGTTGAAGCTCCTCACGGCTTTTCCTCGACCTCCTCAATCTCTTCTAATCGCTCCTTAACATCCTCGAAATCTTCACTTGATATCTCGGGTACAAAAAATGCGTTGATCTCCTCCTTAGATAGCCCTCCACTCCTCGGAATATATATTCGCATAAGCTCGTTGTCCTCTTCTACGTCCTCTTGACGAATCAATACTCGACTATCCAATCGAGAATACTCCTCCTTCACTGTCTCAAGCTCATTAAAGACCTCAGGGTAAAGAACGTTTTCCAGTGTGGGTATTTCGTCTTTCTTGAGAGGCTTCAGATATATATTTAGTGTGTCCCAACTCGTTACGCGCGAACACGCAAGATAGAGTTGACCATGCGAAAAACATTTCGTGCCATACAGATACAGACCACACTTTTGTATGGTATGTCCTTGGGATTTATTGATTGTCATTGCAAAACTCAATTTCACAGGAAATTGGAATCTCGAGAAGTTAACAGGAGAATCACTCGAAACCAACTTGATTCTGAATATAGTTATTTGTTCACCGTCGTATACACCCCCTAGAATCCGCCCAACTATAATATTTTTCTTCAGGTTATCGACTATTACCCTGGTGTCATTGCAAATTCTGGGTGGGGAAATATTTCTGATGACCATCACAACCGAACCTATCTTTAGCTCGAGACAATGAACGGGCAATGAAGCCGGATTGATCTCATTCAACGTCGAAATCTGATAATCTACATCGTCATCCGATTCCATTTTATCTTCGCTCAGATACACTTTTTTTGTTCCGGGAAGCATATTTTGAATCGCCTTATTAATCTCGGTCACATCCACGTTCAAAGGAGATATGATGACGCGAGATGAGAAATATCGATGGTCTCCAACATGATCGATTAAATCCTGATAGACGCTGTTTATGAATTCTTTTTGGTCGTAATAAACCACACCAAAATTCTCTGGAATTGCGAAAGGCCCACTGGCAGCGTGACCAATCTGTAATAAGCGTTCTGCAAAGATTTTGTTGTGACGATGTTCATCCGGACCCCGCAATCTTAAATTTTCCGTTAATGCATACTTCCGTAACTCCTCCCAGAAATATGTATTTTTGATAGTTGCAGATATTTCTTGGTTAGAACCGCCTTCTTTTACTACGGGCAAAATCTGCCGAAAGTCACCGGCGCAAACGAATGAAATGCCTCCCATGAATTCATTGGCAGAAAGAAGATCCCTCAGGGTAATGTCGACGACCAACAACATGTTTTTGTTGGCCATCACTACTTCATCCCACACTATCAAAGAGCACATGCCAAGAAGCTTAGACATCTGAGTATTCTTCTTTATCGAACAACTTCTCAATTCATGTGACTCCATTAAAGGTATCTTAAACATATTATGGGCTGTTCGACCGCCATGTAAAACAGTTGCAGCTATTCCAGACGATGCCACCGCTAAAGCAAATCCTCTTTTCGGACGAACAGCGTCCAATAGAAGATTAAGCAGGAAACTTTTCCCTGTCCCCCCCAGGAGCGTCAATAAAGAACCCCTTTCCTTTACCGCGATCTTTCCCCCCAACAACCCCAATTACTGCGTCGAAGATCTCGCGTTGTTCCTTATTTAGCATCGGTGGCTTTTCACGTACGTCTTCAATCAGTTGAACTGTATTATAACTTTTCTCTCTTTGCAGCAGATTGAAGGATTTCTCAAGTCCTCGAGAAGCTAGCAGGCCATACTTAGTGATGTCCGCCCCTCCACAGTTGTAGACATATTCCTGAATTTAATCCAATGCATCCAAATAAATCTCGCCGTTGTACTGTGTCTTTCCACTCTTATCAAGAAAATCGCTCGCAAAATAAACACGAATATCTAGCCACACTTCGGATTGATCCTCTAAATCGCAAAACACCAACATCGTGGCATAGGTTGAAGGAAGGTCCTTTCCGTTATTGGTGTGATTAACTATTTCCATTAGGGTTTTCTCCCAGTGATCCTTGTCCTTCATAAGCCCCATCGCTTTGACGGCCTCTCGATAGGTGGCGTACTCAACACCCTCAACAGTCCTTATGTCGCTAAATGATTTTGGGCCCCTCACATGAGACAGCATCAGACGAAGATAGAACAACTCCGCATTCTTCGAATTAGTTGTTTGCATCCTACCAATAGATATACTCCCTCTCGACCGCTTCGTCCAGACACCACTCTTCTTGCAAAAAACATAGTGGGTTGGTACTTCGGTGTAAAGGAGTGTCCTAGCAAATACGTCATTCTCACAAAGTTTGAAGAAAGCCATTAATTGCGTAACTTTGGCCAGTTGGTGTTCAACAGACATAGAAGCCTCTTCTTCGACATAGAAAATGTTGTGCTCACCTTCCAAGTGGATAGGCAAATAAGTCACTGGTGGATAGGATTTGTGGATATGAAAATTGAATATTCTCCACGTGGCCTCATTAGCGTTTACGTACCGCGCATCGCGATAATTCCTAATCTCGTTGACAGGCTTACCGTCGGACTTTGAATATATGATGCGATCGGATCCCTTATTCACATATTTCGTTACATACGCAATGCACTTTATGGAGTTACAGCATTCGACGTTTATATGAGCGTTATATTTTAGACAGAGGTATGGGGTTGTAGGGGACTACCCACGCATTATCAATCCTCATTTTATCCTCCTTTCCTCTCCTTTTCCTCTCGAAACACCTACCACCATCCTCACCAAAGGACCTTCGTCGATATAGCGGATAACCGTTGTTACAAACAAAAGTATCCTTTCTATAAGGTTTAGGAAAGTTCATCGAACACTTGTTTTTGACGATACACGGACTGCTCTTATCGTAACCAACACACGGGTTGTGTATCATATTGGTGGTTACGATTTTGTACAGCCTCGGGGACGTATTCGGATCGGGAATCTCCGCGGAGATGTAGTTATCGATATCCATTTGATCGATTTTGTGCTCTAACCAAAGAAGGACGTGGCAATGAGGTAAGCCACGCTTTTGCCACTCTACGGTATACAAAAACGCCTTTGTACGACCGAAAATGCAAATCTTTGTCAAATCATCCATCAAAGCACAGTTTCAATCTGAAAACCCGGCTCACTAAATCTGGTCTATCACTGGAAGTACAGCCGGCAGCAAGAGCAGTTTCAAACTCTGGCCAGTCTGGGTTCATTGTGAACGTAATGAATAGGTCAGGGCTACCGTATTTACCTATGAAGGTAAGCGCGTCTTGTTGTTTCTACTTCATGTACCTAGGTCCGCCAACAAAGGATGGAGGTATGATAATCCTCTGACCGACGGAAGAGGGGTCATCGTTCTGAAGCACGTCGAAACTTTCCTTTCGTATCTTTCGTTGATTCGCCTAAAAAAAAAAAAAAAACCTCAGTCGGAAAGTCTCAATTTTGACATAATTGTCGACTACAAACTTCTGAAACAGAGTCCTCCCCCAATTAATATAATTGAACTCATCCACTTTGTCCATGTACAATTGGCTATAAAACATACAGCCCGTGAGTCTACCATCAGCCTCTTCTTTCTCATTGTTTGAATTCGTTGTGTTTTTCTTTTTTCCATACCTTATTTTCATCCCTTTTAGTTTCTTCTGGCTAAAACTGTACCCTACGTCTCCATTAGGTATCAAAAGAGGGTACTGCATGGGATCGTAAAAATAGTTGAGAGAACTTATAATAACGCTGGAATATTTAGAGTCTTCCTTGGGAGAAGAAAGCACAACTTCAAGGTGCTTCGGAACATTCGACTCATCGAAATCAACTATAGCTCCAACCTGTGCACGGGCTGTAGGGAGATCATAAGTTCCTTTATGCTGCTGAATACGCTTTCCCTCAGAGGTGTGAAGTGTGATGCGTACGTCTGGAAGCTTGTTCAACTGCTTGGTCTTGCTGTCGACCAAATCCACCACACCTTTAAACTCTTTCAGCAGGGGTTTCAACACCGAATTGTTAGCAGTAAGATATCCTTGCAGGATAGAAACAATTTCGAAATTCTTTGAGTATAACTTTTCTTCCTTACTACGTCTCTTCTTTGTTGAAGCTGATAATGGTTTGTGCGTAGTTAACTGGTTGGCCCTAATTTCAATCTGCTTTTCAGAATTACAATAGAAATACAAATCGAGGTATTTGGGCAAAGGCTTATTATATTCCGTGGTCCCTTTACTGTGTATATACACATCCTTCTCGTCACGTTTGAGGTACCGGTCCAGCTCCGTATGTTCTCGCATATAGCGTGGTTTCAGTACTCCTAATTGGTGATAAATATGTCCCTTAATTTTGTACGTCATTACGGATTCAGACGCGTTTTCAAGGCTTCCGGAAGTGGCAAATGATGTGAAGCAAAACATGTTATTGAAGTTATATATGTTGTTCAGGAAATGTCTCGAAAGCTGAGTTTCACCTTTATAAAGCTCTTCAAGCAAAGGAGCGAGAGAGGAGTCAAGGGAGGGTGGACTGATTGCCCTCTAGAACAACAGAGTGTAGTCATTTCACCTTGCCAATGTTTTGCTCCACACAGAGGACAAATTACATCTCCTAGATTTCCAATGTGATGTTCGATTTTATCCTCCGTGGTCAAGCCACCCAACGTATCCACTAATGGAGGCAGACATTCCTTAGTACTTTTTCTGACCCTAATTTTCCGTACATTTTCATCGATGTATTTCATCCCATTGATTTTGCCCTCTCATTTCTCCTCACGAATACGGTCCTTTTCCTCTATCTCCCTTTTCTTTCTCTCCTGAGTTTCTATCCTGAGACGCTTCTTTTCTTCCCTCTCAGCTAATTTAGCCAACCTAAATTGTTTCCGCTCCTCGATTTTCTTTCTCCTTTGGTTTGCCAACTCCCTGTCACGATTACTCAGAGTCAAAATATCTGAGGGCTCATCGAGACTTTCAGGTTCAACTTCAGCTACCTCAGTCACAATGGTCTGCTTGATCACAGCGGCATCCCTGCAGTCTGTTGCGGCCTGCGTTGATGTGCTCACGGCGGCATCCTGATCTGTCGAGTGAGGATTTTTTTGAGTCTTCTTTGCACGGATAATAAACTGAGCCCGTTTTCTATCCCTTAATCAACGTTTTTCGCCTCTATTTGCTATATCTTGCCGTTGTGTACTAAAAAACTCCTGAAATCGTAAATGGGTGCTAAGTGTGATCTTTTCATCATTTGTATATTTTCTAAGCGCAGCCCAGTAATGCTTTCGAAAATGATCAATATCTTTATATCGCTCTGCAATAATTTTTCTCTTTTGACGCTTTATCACGATAACCTCCTGCCGATACGACCTGCTCGTCGAAATAGAAATGGAATACGTAATCGTGATCAGAATATGATACGAAATTGTATTGATTCGGGTAATAATGCCCAGATGATGAGGGCTTTTGGATAGATCCAGATGATGAGGGCTTTTGGATAGACCCGTCTGATGAGGGCTCTTGGATAGGCCCAGGGTTTTTTTGGATAAGCCCAAGGTTGGAATAAAGCCGCTTATGTTCTTTCTTCAGCCTTCTCATGAGGAATATGTCTGACTTTACCTGTTTCGCATCCACATCCTCTCTCGTTGCAATCCACGCCCAGAAATGGCGATGTTCCTTAACCCGTTGAGCCGATGAACCAACCATAATGACAACTACAGTGGCACGGCAGCCTGATCTCCATGTTGTCAATACTTACAGATCCCCCTCTCCCAGACATGTAACATTTTTAAAATGTGTCACCTTTGAAATGGTTTATTATTAAGTAGAATAGAATATTATAGAAACCTAATTTATTGTGAGGAATAAAAGTTTAAGCGTTATTTTTGCCAGTATAACATAAGTTTTAGTTTTTGTCTAGTATATTCCAGCGTGACGTCATGTCATAATTCACCCATGACACTGGGTTATTTTAATAAAAGAATATTATAGAAACCTAATTGAATATAAAGAATAAAATATTAAGCATGATTTTTGCCAACCTAGCATAATTTGTACTTGTCTAACACATTCCCGTGTGACGTCATGTCACGCGGGCGTGAAAACATTTCACATAATTATACTAAAATGGGGTGGTTTGACCGTGTGAACGGTTTTTCAAACACATTTGACAAACCGTTTGTCCACAGCTCAACGATGATCGTCCATGGCTCAACGATGATCGTTCTTGACTCAACGATGATCGTCCATGGTTCAACGATGATCGTCCATTGCTCAACGATGATCGTTCACGGCTCAACGATCATCATCCACGGCTCAACGATGATCGTCCACGACTCAGCGATGATCGTCCATGGCTCAACGATGATCGTCCATGGCTCAACGATGATCGTCCATGGATCAACGATGATCGTTCTTGACTCAACGATGATCGTCCACAGCTCAACGATGATCGTCCACAGCTCAACGATGATCGTCCATGGCTTAACGATGATCGTCCACGGCTCAACGATGATCGTCCACGGCTCAACGATGATCATTCTTGACTCAACAACGTCCATGGCTTAACGATGATCGTTCTTGACTCAACGATGATCGTTCTTGACTCAACGATGATCGTCCACAGCTCAACGATGATCGTCCATTGCATAACGATGATCGTTCAGGGCTCAACAATGATCGTCCATGGCTCAACGATGATCGTCCATGGCTGAACGATGTTCGTCCACGGCTGAACGATGATCGTGCACGGCTCAACTATGATCGTCCACGGCTGAACGATGATCATTCTTGACTCAACAACGTCCATGGCTCAACAATGATCGTTCTTGACTCAACGATAATCGTCCACGGCTCAACGACGATTATCAATTGCTCAACGATGATCGTCCATTAACAATCATCATCCACGGATCAACGATGATCGTCCACGGCCCAACGATGATCGTCCATTGTTCAACGATGATCGTCCATGGCTCAATGATGATCGCCCACGGCTCAACGATGATCGTCCATGGCTCAACGATGATCGTTCTTGACTCAACGATGATCGTCCATGGCTCAACGATGATCGTCCATTGCTCAACGATGATCGTCCAAGGCTCAACGATGATCGTCCATTGCTCAACGATGATTGTCCATTGCTTAACGACCATCATCCACGGCTCAACGATGATCGTCCATGGCTCAACGATGATCATCCACGGCTCAACGATGATCGTCCACGGCTCAACGATGATCGTCCACGGCTCAACGATGATCGTCCATGGCTCAACGATGATCGTTCTTGACTCAACGATGATAGTCCATGGTTCAACGATGATCGTCTACGGCTTAACGATGGTCGTTCACGGCTCAACGATCATCATCATTGGCTCAACGATGATCGTCCACGGCTCAACGATGATCGTCCACGGCTCAACGATGATCTTCCACGGCTCAACTATGATCGTCCATGGCTCAACGATGGTCGTTCTTGACTCAACGATGATCATCCACGGCTTTACGATGACATCCACGGCTCAGTGATGATCGTCCACGTCTCAACGATGATCGTCCATGGCCTAACGATGATCGTCCACGGCTCAATGATGATCTCCACGGCTCAATATTGATCGTCCACGGCTGAACGATGATCATTCTTAACTCAACAACGTCCATGGCTCAACAATGATCGTCCATTGCTCAACGATGATCGTTCATGACCCAACTATCATCATCCACGGCTAAACGATGATCGTCCACGCCCCAACGACGATCGTCCATGGCTCAACGATGATCGTCCACGGCTCAACGATGATCGTCCACAGCTCAACGATGATCGTCCATGGCCCAACGATGATCGTCCATGGCTCAACGATGATCGTCCCCGGCTCAACGTTGATCGTCCACGGCTCAACGATGATCGTCCATGGCTCAACGATGATCGTCCACGGCTCAACTATGATCATCCACGGTTCAACGATGATCATTCTTGACTCAACGATGATCGTTCACGGCTCAACGATGATCGTCCATGGCTCAATGATGATCGTCCACGGCTCAACGATGATCGTCCACGGCTCAACGATGATCGTCCACGGCTCAACGATGATCGTCCACGGCTCAACGGTGATCGTCCACGGCCCATCGATGATCGTCCATGACATGTAACATGTTTAAAAAGTGTCACTTTTGAAATTTTTTAATTGTATATATATATATATATATATATATATATATATATATATATATATATATATATGCACGTATGTATGCATGTATGCATATATAGGTGTATGTATTTATGTATGCCTATATGTATGTATGTATGTATGTATGTATGTATGTATGTATGTATGTATGTATGTATGTATGTATGTATGTATATATGTTCACTTACCCTTAGTCAAAATTTGAGCAAGCAAATCTATGGTGACCGTTTTCTGCCTCCGTTCGCAGGCCTCTTTTCTCTCACGCTTCCGACGCCCGGAGGCGACAGGACCGAGAAGACGAGACCACGCCACGCTGAGAAGGAAGAGCCCTTGAGCGACTCCAGAAGGTCAGTTCAGGTTCTCGGATGCAGAAGTGGTCTTGGAAGGAAAATTACCCGCAGGATCTCCTAAAATGAAAAAAAGAGTCTCCTAAAATGAAAAAAAAAAAAGGAAGAGGAAAAAAAACATCGCTGCCAAGGTGTCTTTTATCGGAGAACCCCTTACAATTCAATGGGATTGATCAAGGATTTTATTCAGCTGAGGGGAGCTCCGGAAATGCATTAAAAAATTTGCACGGAATCTCCAAGGTTTCGAGATTTGGTGCAAACTAACCAATGTATTCACGGGGGCTCCTCCTGAGAGGAGTAAGATCGTTTATTATTCACAAAAATAGAGAAACGAAAACAATACAAAGACTCTGGGGCTCTCATGGTTTTCTGTTGGACCTAGGCCTTGCTCAGTTCAGAGTGTTGTCAACGGATGTTCTTTGAAAAAATGATGAGGAAGATTAAAAATAAATAAATAAATAAATAAATAGATAAATGAAAGACATAAACGGGCCTCATCGACCAAAGTTTTCACCTGATTACCCGGTATTCAGTCTCATCAGGTTCTCCATGACGTCACACTGAGATCCCATGCAACATGTATGACGTCACACTTGGACCACACGAAGCAAATGCGCCGAGAAAAAGCCGCGGGACCGGATCACATACCAATCGAGCTCCTTGACCACGGTGGAATCGCCATCAAGACCCGGTTGTTGGCCCTGGTGATTCCAGTGTGGAGATCTTGGACAGGGCCATCCTGAATCGTCTTAAAGAAATTACAGAGGAAATCCTACCGGAGCTTGAATGTGGGTTCCTTGACGGAACATTATTTTCTGTGCCAAATACAGACAGGAAAAGGCTCCAGAACGTATGACAGTTTCCCGAGAGAAGCCATGTGGGCAGGTCTCAGACGATCCAGGTGATGCGTGATGGGATGACAGTGGACAACCCTGCCGTGGAAGTCAAGCATAATTTTGACTGAGGAGTTTCCAACCTATCCCGACTCAGATCTAAGAACACTACCTCCATTTCCAAAGTGACGGAAATGCCGATGACATTGCTACACCTGCCCACTCACCCGAAGAACGGCAGCAGTCGCTCAGTAACTTCCAGTCTGCATATTCCCGTTTTGGTCTGACTGTCAAATCAGGAAAGACCACGAGTCTTGCCCAACCCCTACAGGCAGAAGCTCCACCTGACTGCCAGATCGCATGAAATGTGTGAAGGAAAGAACATCGAGAACCGGCTTCGAGTGACACCCGCTGCTCAGGGAAACTCACGAGTCGTGTCTTCAAAAACAAAGGCCTGAGCTACGACTAGTTCCACCCTTCACCCTGTAACAGGCTGGTAGAGTCAACAGAGGAGCTGAAAGAGGCATCGGAAAGTTACCTGAAAGGACTACCGAAAAAGGACTTTGAGGAGGTCTTCCAGGATTGAGAGAAATGCATGCAGAAGTGTGTAGAGGCATTTATTTTCAAGGAGACAAAATTTTGTAAGCTTATGAAAATAAATAGTATCTCTCCTGACATTTTCTCATTACTTATTGATCGTAGTGGTATATATATATATATATATATATATATATATATATATATATATATATATATATATATATATATATGTATATATATATACATATATATATATATATATATATATATATATATATATATATATATATATATATATATATATATATATATATATATATATATATATATATGTGTATATATTATGAGGCAAACAAATAACTAGGTTCTCTCTGCCCCTAAATACGAGAATTGTCAGTCCGGGTGCTCCTATATTTGCTGGGGATCGAATCAAAACACGGACATTTTTAAATGATTTAAAGGATTCTAGAATACATCATACGAAGTTAACTTTCAAAGGGGAACATTAAAGAGCACAACGGATCTTGATGACAGGAACACAAATAGTATGCGAGTACTCAGCGCCTGGACTTCTGTACTACAGCGACGGAGTACCAATCAATGGTTGTGATGTGTAGGGGAGAACCGTTCCAGCTCACTCGGAAGACCTTTGCCCTTCGGAGAATAGTGATGTGAAGACTTGACGTCGAGTAGACTGCGACGGGAGTTGACAAGACTTGTGGTGGAAAAAAGAAATGTGCCAGAAAGAAGAAAACTTCACCAAGGGCTGATAGAAAGTGAAAACGGCTCTTGGAAACAAAAAAAAAAATAAATAAAAAATAAAAATAAAGAATACCTTGCAGATAGATTAAAACCATGTTGGCTGAAGAGAAAAGTAATTAGCATCCCAGGTTTGGGATTAACAGGCTTTTGGAAGCTGGGTTGCGAGCAGATCGGCCCAGGAAGAAGCCACGACTCACAAAGACCCTGACGAAACCTCGATTTGAATGGTCTAATACAGTATGTTCGATAGACCCCAGATGACTGGAAAAAGACAAATAGCCTTATGTACTCTCTGCACTGAGATAACACGATATTAGAGTGAATTAAAATTTATTAAAATTAAATTTGCAAAAAAAAAAAAAAAAAATTATAATAATACTGATATATCCCAATTTCTGTTGAAGTATCACTAGATTTCATAATCTTGATTAAATTCTTTGACTTTCTTCCACCGAGGCAAATACTCCTCTAAGGTCAATGTGTCTGCTTATCTGTCTATTCATTTTCAAAATTACAATGTCATTAAACTTGCATTTCACACCTAATTTAATTATATATTTTGTATGAACAACATGTTTTGATATAATATTATCGATTCTGATGTACTATGAAAAAGTAAAACACCCTTTTGGGCCCAGGAAATAATGTGACAATTTATCTCTTTCTTTCTTTATTTGACTTTATTCTATTTTATTTTGTTTTTGTACTTATTCACTATTAGCATTTTTTAATACTGTCAGGGACACCTCTAGTCGTATCGGAATTGAGAGCCAATTTTGCCAGCCGTCCTTTCTACATTCTTTTGTCGACCGGAGGCACTTTTGTATACAAATGCTCTAAAGAAAAGACACGCACTTACACATACGTATATGGTATAGTCGTATACCACGTCATGTATTACGACGGGGTTGGGTGGTGCTCTTGACTCCTTCTTTTCCCGCCATCACTAACACAGCACTGGCGCCTACAGAAGAAACAAAGTCGAGTTAAGCATACGACTATGTGAACATATTGTTACAAATTACGAGTAACATAAAATATTCTAGTAGCATAGAATATTTTAAGATGATATGAATCATTCCCAAGAACCTATGTCTTTCGGGATATCTGCTCACAGAAAAAAACTGTTCAAAGTCTCCATTAAATTTTGCGCCATAATGAAAATTTCAAAAAATGAAACAAAAGGAAAGTTTAACATCATTCATTGGATTAACAGGAATAACAAGATAATTATAATAAAGGACGTATAATTGAATTAAGAATTTACAACCAAATCCTAAACATGATTCCAAGTTCTTAAATATGATTTGAACAGGTTTAAAAGAGAAATAGTCACTAAGAGTTTCACTGCCCAGGCTTCCCGCGTCACTGCCATAGACTTCACATATAATATCCTAATTAATAGCTGAGTTAAAATATATACACGGGAAGAGTAAAGACTTACATTAACACAGCCGTGGAATCTCCTCTACCACATCCTCCCTATTGGGCTCTCTAATTCTTTCTCACTTTCAGGCGCGCAGAGTGCCCCTTTTTACAGAAGAAACTCACCTCTGATTGGCTCATAGAATCAGCTTCTATGGAGTTTGAAGCTGAATGGCCAAGACAGACTAAACGTAATTCCACGCACGCTAGCGAAACTACTCAGGAAATACATAGTTTGCATTATATCAACAGAAAAACATAATGATAATTCGGTTTGACATGTTTATAGCGCAGTACACAAAAATGATAGACATGATTCAATACAACATTAAAACGTCGACCCAAAACGTTTGGATATCTCTCTACATGTGACGTCCAGAACATAACGCTTAATTCTCGTACGCTGAATAACTGACATCATTTCACTAAAATTATCAATATATTCATACATTATATATATAGGATACTGGTATATGTAACATTATGTACGTATACAATAAATTGTACACAAAACCCACACAAGCATACATACGAACACAAACACACACACGCACGCACACACACACACACACACACACACACACACACACACACACACACACACACACACACACACACACACACACACACACACGAACACACGCACACACACACACACACACACACACACACACACACACACACACACACACACACACACACACACACACACACACACACACACACACATACAGAAACACACGCACACACACACACCCGCATACACACACGCACATACACACCCACATAGAAACACATACGCATACACACACACCGCATACACACACGCGCATACACGCACACATAGAAACACATACGCATACACAAACACACACACACACACACAACCACACAAACACACATACACACATACACACACACACACACACACACACACACACACACACACACACACACACACTCACACACCACACACACACACACACAAACACACACAAACACACACACACACACACACACACACACACACACACACACACACACATATTGGCGCGGTCCGGGTTCAAATCGTGCCCAGGGCTAAAATAATTTCAATACCATTGCGCTTCGAGTCGTTACTCCAACTCTCGTGGGCGGGGAATTGGGTGTGTGTTTGCGTGCAAGGTCACAGCATTTCCCATAGATCGGTCATACGAGATATGAGCTCTCCTCCGAGAGGGAAATAGCTGTCGATCACGTGTCCAGCACGTGATACAAAGACCATAATGGTGAATCACACACACACACACACACACACACACACACACACACACACACACACACACACACACACACACACACACACACACACACACACACACACACACACACACACACACACACACATACACACACACACGCACACACTGTTACGGGCGGCTGGTATGTGAAGAATACGTTACGTATAACGTCTAAGTGCTTAAGAACCAGCTCACTTCTAGAAGCCACTGCAGGACTGAACTATCTGGTCAGGGCCTAGATAATTCGTAAGACTAGAAGTAAAGGCAACAAAGAAGATTCCAGGAAAGGAATATTAAACTAGCGATAAAACTAGTAAACGAAATTATTAATGGAAAATATTTACAGGCAATCAACACAAAAGAGAATGGGCAGTAGGGTCAATGGGACCGTTACATGATTATAAGAATATGGAAATTATCGTTCAAATAAGAAACAAGATACGTATACAATATGGTACTATCTAAGTACAAAGAGATCAGGAACCTGCATCAGAATAAGTAATAAGTACAAATATAAGTAAAGTAATGCAATGTATATCAGACACGTAATGTAGGCAAAAAGGGTGATCACTTCACACCAATCGTCTCATGAATCTAAACCTTCTAGTTTTTATCAAGAGATCAATATGTGGGAATATGACAAGGAGTCAGCGATTTCCACCGCTTATATACCATTGGACCGGAAGCGGGATACTTCCGGTTAAGGATGCGGGTGAGGAGGAGGGTAAGTTAACACGTCAACATGGGTAGTTTTAGGACCCTCGACTCGCTTGAACAATCTATTTATTTAGTAACTGTCAAATCTGTGCGCTCCGAACTATTCAGGATTTCGCTTGTCTGTTTTGTTCTACAAGAGTGCGCACCTCTCCGCACGTAGGCAAGATTACATATAGTGGACGGGCGTTACTGCTTAACATTGTTACAATACATACATAGACAAGAAATATGAACATAGTTATGTAATACAAAGGAACACAATTCTATAACATAATTACACATATGACGTAATATCTAATATTACGTTATACCTCCACCGTTTGGGAAAGCTTTTCACTTTCTGTTGAAAAGCTATGTTCTAGAAAGGACGTCGGCTAAAACATTAAAGACGCCTTTTATATGATGAATTGTTAGATTAAAGGGTTGGAGAAATAAACTCCAACGTGTAAGTCTCGGATTCTTGTTTTTCATAGTCTGTAGGAACTTTAAGGGGTTGTGATCCGAATATACTTGAATGGTAGTTGAGGAACCCAGGTAGACTTCGAAGTGGATAAGGGCCTGGACCAAAGCGAGCGTCTCCTTCTCAATTGTTGAGTAGTTCTTCTGCCCAGGGGACAGCTTCTTGCTGTAGTAGGCGATAGCGTGAAGAACTTCATTGTGTTCTTGCAAGAGGGCGGCACCGATACCGGTGTCGCTGGCGTCGACTTGCAGAAGAAAGGGTCGTTGGAAATCGGGTGCCCTTAGAACTGGTGCGTTAGTGAGAAGGGACTTCAGGTTTTTGAAGGCCGTCTCACAGGTAGGTGTCCACACGAAGTCGTGGTCTTTTCTCAACAGGTCAGTCAATGGTTCTGCTACATCTTGTTTCTCAGATAAGTGTCCTACTTTTATCTGAATATTTTGTAGTATCTGAGAGTTTTCCAAGGGAATCTCAGGAGGATTAGGCAGGTTATCAGGAGGCTCTTCCGATTCTATTGTGGTAGAGCTGTAAATTGGAATTGGATCTCTGGAATGATAAGGTTTTAAGGTATTTATGTGACAGAGACGGGAACTCTTTCTTCTGTCTGGAGTTTTGATTATGTAGTTGAGATCACTGGCTCTGGACAAGACTTCATAGGGTCCTTTGTATTTAGCCTGCAATGGATCTCCTGGTATGGGAAGATAAAGTAACACTTGATCTCCTGGAGAGAAAGTTCTAAGTTTAGAATTTTTATCATACCGACCTTTCATTACTCGTTGAGCATTCGTCAAGTTCTCTCTTGCCAACTTCCAAGCTTCTAACAACTTCTCGGTGACCTGGGACACGTATTTCAAAGAAGGAACAGGTGGTTCTTCTTTCATCCATTGTTCATGAAGTATCTTTAGGGGACCACGGACTTCATGACCGAAGACTAATTCTGACGGGCTGAATCCAAGGCTTTCTTGAATTGTTGTTCGGGTGGCGAACAACAAAAAGGGGAGTCCGTCTTCCCAATTTCGAGTGTTCTCAGCACAGAAGATTCTTAACATTGTCTTGAGCGTTTGGTGAAAGCGCTCTAGAGCACCTTGTGATTGAGGATGATAGGCGGAGGAAGTTACATGATTTATACCTAGTGTTACAAGTGTTTCTCTAAACTTGTTGGATAGAAAATTACTTCCTTGATCACTTTGAATGTTCTTAGGAAATCCTACCATAGTGAAATATTTCAACATTTCTCTGATTATGTTTTGAGCTTTAATATTTTTCAAAGGAATTGCTTCTGGAAAACGAGTGCTCATACACATAATTGTGAGAATGTACTGATTTCCTTTACTTGAAGGAGGTAAAGGTCCTACACAGTCAATAAGAACTTTTTTAAATGGCTCTTCCATTACAGGAATGGGATGGAGTGGAGCTTCTACAATTTTCTGGTTGGGCTTACCTACAAGTTGACATGTATGACATGTTTTACAATATTGGGCAACATCTTTGACAACCGTGGGCCAATGGAAATGTTGGGTTATGTTGAACAAGGTCTTTCTTACCCCTAAGTGACCTGCTAAGGGAGTATCATGAGCCAATCTTAGAACATTATTCCTGAAACCAAGAGGGAGGACTATTTGATTCCTTACTTGCCATGGCTGGTCAGCGGTTGCGGTGGATGCTCTCCATTTTCGCATTAGGACTCCGTTTTCTATATAGAAACCTCGTGACATATTTTCAACTTCTTCTGGAGATGAAACAATCTCGTACAAATTTTTAAGAGAATGATCTGACTTCTGTTCTTTGATTAATTCTGCTCTAGATAGAGAAACTGGTGAAGAAGAAGATGGGTCAGTTTGGGAGAATAGGGATTCTAAATTATAGGTCTCCTCTTCAGATTTCTTGTACTGAGATCTGGTTACAGCACAAGCGGGAAACAACTGTAAGTTATCTGAAGGTTCTACTGAGGTCTTAGGGTTATTTGTTATTAAGGGAGAAATGACTTTGCTTCCAGCGATGTCATTGGCCAACAATAAGGATATTCCTACTATGGGAAGAGAGTCTACTACTGCTACTTTAACCATTCCGGTTGTTAAATCAGACCGCAAGAAAACATTATGTAATGGACATTTTACAATTCCTCCAACTCCTTCTATCAATATATCATAACCTGTATATGACTCACCCAGATTCTGCAAGACAGAATTTAAAATCAGACTTTGCTTTGCTCCTGTGTCTCGGAGTATGGAAATAGGATATTGTTGTGAACTACTACTATGAGATATAGTTCCTGAAGATACAAATGGTTTGAAACAAGGATCATGATCTGATGAGGGGGGTTCTACATTACTTGACAATACCGGCTTCTTTGGTAGTTTATCCTGAATAGAGGATTTTGAATCATCTGATTTTATATTACTTACAAGAGTTGGTGTCTTATTGGAGAATGAGGGTGTCAGTCTCTTTCTGCAATTAGAAATGTGATGGCCAACCTGTTGAACAAGTTACAGGGGGATTAGTCTTAAACCTTTCCACTCTTTGCCAAGGTTGGTTTGGAGGATATTGATTGAAATCAGACCTGTAACTGAAATGTGATGGGCTAGACTGATTTTCAAAGTGTTTCTTTGGGGACCAAGGATCAGAGTATTTTGTTGAATCTGGAATATATGACTTTGACTTTTGGGATTCCATTTGTCTTGACTTAGGTTTATGATTTAGTGTGAACTCATCAGCCAATACAGCAGCTTTAGTTAAAGTTTCGGGAACATGATCATCTATAAAAATCCTAAGATCTGTCTCTAAGGTATTCTTAAACTGCTCCAATAAAATCAACTGTTTAAGTCTATCTAAGGTGTCTGTTTCACTAGCCAAACACCACCTATTGAATAACCTCTCTTGTTGAGCCGCATATTCTACGTATGTTAACTGAGGTGTCTTCCTATAATTACGGAATTTCTGTCTATAGGCCTCTGGTATTAGTTCATAAGCTTTTAAAATACAAGCTTTCATATTATCATACTCGCTTTCTGCTTCTGAAAGAGAAGTATAAATTTGCTGAGCCTTACCCTTAAATTGTGTTTGAATGATTAATGGCCAATTTTCTTTAGGGATTTGTAACTGTTGCGCCAATTTTTCCCACTGAAGAAAGAAAATTTCTGGCTCTCCTTCTGAAAATTTGGGTAAAAGTTTTACATACTTGGAGATATCTATATGACCTTCCTGAACTACGGGTTGTCTATCAACAATCCTAGCTTCTACTTCTGCCTTCTTTAATTCTAACTCTACTTGTTTCACTTTAGCTTCCTCTTCTCTAGCTTTAAATTCTGCCAATTTGATTTTAGTTTCCTCTTCTCTAGCTTTAAATTCTGCCTCAATTTGCATTTGTTTCAGTTTAGTTTCCTCCTCTTTAGCTACTTGTTTCACCTTAGCTTCCTCTTCTCTAGCTCTAAATTCTGCCTCAATTTGCATTTGTTTCAGTTTAGTTTCCTCCTCTTTAGCTTTAAATTCTGCCTCAATTTGCATTTGTTTCAATTTAGCTTCCTCCTCAATTTCTACTCTCCTGACCTTTAATTCAATCTCCTTAATCTTAAGTTCGGTTAGTCGTGCCTCTATTTCTAACCTATTTGAAGGAATTTGTATAGCTGTAATCTCTT
>NC_134803.1:56719619-56725177 GCF_046742065.1 Oratosquilla oratoria | reverse complement strand
TACGTGTATATGTGTGTGTGTATGTGTGTGTGTGCATATGTGTGTGTATGTGTGTGTGCGCGCACGCGCGTGTGCCTGTGCAGGCGTTGCTTAGATACAGCACACACACACACACATCAGCCGTGGGGCCACTTGCTGTCCAAGATAGCCGTGACTTCATACCTCTTCCCAGTCTCATTTTTGGCACAAGGCATATGTCTGTAGGTGTGTTTGTGCGTGTGTGTGTATGTGGCTGTGCGTGTGGTTGTGTGTATATGCGTGTGTGTATATTCACTTGGTCTTTGGATCACGTGTTGGTGTGTGGTTGTGTGTGCATATGTGTATGTGGTTGTGTGTATGTGTGTGGTTGTGTGCGTGTGTATGTGTGGCTGTGGATGTTGCTGTGTGTGTGTGTGCATATGTGTGTGTATGTTGTGTGTGTGCATATGTGTGTGTGTTTGTTTGTGTGTGTGTGTTTGTGTGTGTGTGTGTGCGTTTGCTTGTATGTGGTTTTGTGTGTATGTGTGTGTGTGTTTGTGTGTGTGTATGTGTGTGTATGTGTGTGTGTGTGTATGTGTGTGTGAGAAAGAGAGAGAGAGGGGAGGGTGAGTGGGTGACTGAAAAAGGAAATGGGAAGGAATGAAGAAGGGGCATGAATGACGTCACGCGCTTTTGTATTTTGGTGTATGAATGCAGCCTCTTGGCTGTGCACGTTTAACTTGCAAACATTCCCCCCCCTCCAGTGTGTATTATGATACAACACGATCGTGTGTGTGTGTGTGTGTGTGTGTGTGTGTGTGTGTGTGTGTGTTTGCTGCGTTTGTATTTACTAATCATAACATACAGGATTAGTGCTACGTTCGTAGGGGCCTCTCTCTCTCTCTCTCTCTCTCTCTCTCTCTCTCTCTCTCTCTCTCTCTCTCTCTCTCTCTCTCTCTCTCTCTCACTCTCTCTCTCTCTTCCCCTCTCTCTCTCTCTCTCTCTCTCTCTCTCTCTCTCTCTCTCTCATATCTCTCTCTCTCTCTCTCTCTCTCTCTCTCTCTCTCTCTCTCTCTCTCTCTCTCTCTCTCTCTCTCTCTCTCTCTCTCTCTCTCTCTCTCTCTCTCTCTCTCTCTCTCTCAACCTTTGAAGAGATGAAGAGCGTGTCCCCAGATGTTTCATGTTTGTTTATATTTTTGGTGTCAGTCCATCTGCCTGCTTTCGACTCAACTTTGTTTCTTGAAGGACCCCCGTGAATAGATGTGTCCTACCACCTATCCCTTGACTAACCTCATCACCTCTGAAAGAGGTTTCGTGTGTCTCTCGGCGAGAGCGGGGAGGGGCGACTGGGTGGAATGTATCAGTTTGTAATGACAGACGATTTCGGGCGCCCTGGAAGGCAGTCGCCGCCAAACTGATGGAGGTATTCTTCCTCTCTCCCATTCTCCCAGCCTCCCTCCTCCCTCCCTCTCTCCCTCCATCTCTCTCTCTCCCTCCCTCCCTCTCTCTCTCTCTCTCTCTCTCTCCCCCTCTCTCTCTCTCTCTCTCTCTCTCTCTCTCTCTCTCTCTCTCTCTCTCTCTCTCTCTCTCTCTCTCTCTCTCTCTCTCTCTCTCTCTCTATCTCTCTCTCTCTCCCTCTTTCCATCTCTCCCTCTCTCTCCTACTCTCCCAATCTCTCAATCTCCCACTCTCTCTCTCTCTCTCTCTCTCTCTCTCTCTCTCTCTCTCTCTCTCTCTCTCTCTCTCTTTCCCTCTCACTCTCTCTCTCTCCCCTCTCCATCTCTCTCTATCTCTCTCTCTCTCTCTCTCTCTCTCTCTCTCTCTCTCTCTCTCTCTCTCTCTCTCTCTCTCTCTCTCTCTCTCTCTCTCTCCCTCTCTCTCTCTCTCTCCCTCTTTCCATCTCTCCCTCTCTCTCCTACTCTCCCATTTTCTCAATCTCTCAATCTCCCACTCTCTCTCTCTCCCTCTCTCCCTCTCTCACTCTCCCTCCCCCTCTCCCTGCTTTTAAGCTTACTCTTGACAGGCAATTTGCATTGATTTTATCATAGGAAACACCCAACTATTTTATCACGTATATCTCTCTCTCTCTCTCTCTCTCCTGTCTCTCCATCTCTCCCCTCTCTCCTCTCTCTCTCTCTCTCTCTCCTCTCTCTCTCTCTCTCTCTCTCTCTCTCTCTCTCTCTCTCTCTCTCTCTCTCTCTCTCTCTCTCTCTCTCTCTCCTCTCTCTCTCTCTCTCTCTCTCTCTCTCCTCTCTCTCTCTCTCTCTCTCTCTCTCTCTCTCTCTATCTCTCTCTCTCTCTCTCTCTCTCTCTCTCTCTCTCTCTCTCTCTCTCTCTCTCTCTCTCTCTCTCTCTCTCTCTCTCTCTCTCTCTCTCTCTCTCTCTCTCTCTCTCTCTCTCTCTCTCTCTCTCTCTCTCTCTCTCTCTCTCTCTCTCTCTCTCTCTCTCTCTCTCTCTCTCTCTCTCTCTCTCTTTTGTCTTTTCCTTCATGGTTTTTCGTATTTGATTAACTTCTCCCGTCACAGTGATATTGCATCAATAACTTTTAACTCTTACTTTATGGGGGCGGTGGTGGCACTCTTTAAATATTATCTTCTGTTAAACATCAGGCATTTCTGATTGGCCGTAATAAAGAATGTTAAAAGTGTCTCATGGCCACGTTAACTTAATCTCCAAACCTTTTCATTCTTATGTAAAATTTGCTTAAAGGCAGTTAGGAGCAAAGCTGCCGGGGGCCAACCGATCTATATAAGAACTTTCTGTGAAAATAGATATATCAATAAGATAAAATAGAAAATAGAAATTGCGTTTGGAGAGTGGACTCCCCAGATGGTTACAACCACTTAACGATAGATAAGTTAACCACTTCTGTCGTCTGAGCCAATGCTGAACGACGCAGACTTCCCCCCCTCTCAGGAGGCTAGGACGGTGCCCCTTGCAGAGGACCTTGTGGCGTGGAATCTAATGAACCATGTCCTTGGTCCAACTCGCTGGCGGCAGGATTCGAATCGCCGTCACCTCGACCTCCGCCGCAAGTAGCGACGCTCTAATCCGGTCGGTCACCGAGCGTCTAAGGTCATGCAACAAAGAGTAGGAATAGTAATCATGTCTGTAGTTATTTGCTATATAATATGTTCCGTATATATATATATATATATATATATATATATATATATATATATATTATATATATATATACATGTATATATATATATATATATATATATACATACATACATACATATACGTACATACACAACAGACACACACACACACACACACACACACACACACACACACACACACACACACACACACACACACACACACACACACACACACACACACACACACACACACACACACACACACACACACACACACAGACGCACACTTCCTTTGAGGGGAATAATATTGTTGGGCCGACAGTTTCTCGGTATGTTCTATGACAAACGAATAACACTCCAAAACATCTGTTCTTCTTCTGCGCTATTTCAACGTAAACTAAATTACCTTGCATATTTGTAAAATAGTTTAGCAATAGAACGCCATCTGTTGTCAGTAATGGCAACGATTGTCGTCGAATTTGGGAACCTGACAGGAAATAATGGCCAGGCATTGGACAGCAACCCATAAATGTCTTCCCATTTTTTTTCAAATATTTTTCTAATCGACTTTTCTATGTACCAAAAGGTCTCGTGCTTCGCTACTCCAACTCCTTGTCACCAGGAGGTCATTATGTCAGCCGATCCCGAGGTTGCTGACAACATAGACACGATTCGTCAGCTCCCAAAGGGAGGGACAGATCATTCCGAGTCTCGCTCCTGTCGCCACTGGCAGAGAGCTCGTTTGTCTCTCCTCAGAGTCTGCCGGCCGGCCGGCCGGCCGGACAGGTGTCACTGACTAGCTATCGCTTCCCAATGCGCAGTCCTCGTTATTCACAGACTCTTGAGCATAAGAAGAATGAAGGAGACTGCAAGAGGCAGGAGTCCAGTAGGAACCCTCTTTGCTTCATCCACCAAAGGATGCCTCCATTGAAAAAAAAAAACTCTGAGTGAACGTAAAAACATAAGAATGTAGGAGATTGCAAGAGGCCATAAAGTCTACACTAGGCAGTTCTATGTCCCTTATTACCTGTCATCCCTTTCCATAAAGTTATTTAACTTTCTCTCAAAACAACCAACAGTTTCAGCGGTCACCACTACATGGTTACTGAGTCTATTCCATAAGTCAATCGCTCTGTTGCTCCAAAAACGGACTCTGTTTACTCGTAAACACCCAGGGTATTATTTGATGAGTTTAATCTGTCTAAAGTGAAATGGCTTTATTTATTTTGGATACACCTCTGCGCCTTAAAGGGTTTGTTATAAGACAATGACTGTCTTTTATTAATTTTATTTTGTTACACATTTGGGAATGAATAATTGAGCTATCATAAGTTGCCCTTAAAGAAGAAGAAAGAAAAAAATAAGAAAAAGAAAGAATATCTGTATCACTTGTGTCCACATAATAATGAACAATTGTCACCAGATTTTTTTCTTTTATCAATATTCTTCTCAGACATTTTCTCTCAAGTTTTTGTTCTGATTTTCTTCACTGGCCACTCTTCCCTCCACTTCTCCTTCAAGTTCATTTTCTCTCGTTTCACTTTTTGCTTCCATCAACTAAGAACATCTTTCTAAAATCCTGGTTTCCCCTCATATTCATCTCTCTCTCTCTCTCTCTCTCTCTCTCTCTCTCTCTCTCTCTCTCTCTCTCTCTCTCTCTCTCTCTCTCTCTCTCTCTCTCTCTCTCTCTCTCTCTCTCTCTGGCTTGGCACCCGTTGGCATTGCACGTCACAAGTGCCGGACCTTGCTTGGGTCAACGGCCCTCTCGCCTCGCGGTGGCGGTGCCTCAGAGCGAGCGAGCCCTGAAATTGGCACTCTGAAGCGGGTCTCGAACCACGGGAGAGGCTCTTCACCCTACGCCCAGGGAACCACTCTTTAGCTTCAAGATGGCAATAGACAAAAACTGGCCCACCAATAGAGTGGTTAACGAATGGAATAGACTTAGTAACCATCTAGTAGTGAGCGCTGAAACTATTGGTTGTTTTAAGGGAAGGTTAGACAACTCTATGGATGGGGATGATAGGTGGTTATGGACATGGAACTGCCTAGTGTAGGCCTTATGGTCTCTTGCGGTCTCCTTCATTCTTATATTCTATTTCTTTTTGTCTTCGGCGGTGGGACTTCGTAGAGGATTGTGTCACTGTCTTCCAGGTTCTGAAACAATAGAGCAGCTTTAAGTAGGTCTTAAGACTTTCTGTAGTCTTCGTGGAGTAACATCCAGAGGCTTTGAGGAAATCCGCAACGCTGGGACTTCCACTGGGGTCTTTCTGTCTTACGATGATTGCCCAGGGATGTTATTGGCTGATTTTTAACCTTATTTGAATAAATCCTAGCAAACACTGTGTTGAAATGTCTTCCTCCAAATGTACAAAAGTTCCTCAAGTTCCTCAAAGCTCCTTAGTAAGTGTAACGAGATATGTACATTTGTGACAATGTACATTCGACCGCGCAAAGAATGATACAGTGATCAGAGAGCATCTGTTATCAAACATC
>NC_134803.1:56702119-56717119 GCF_046742065.1 Oratosquilla oratoria | reverse complement strand
ACGCGCACTAACGCACACACACGCGCACTAACGCACACACACAAACACACACACACACACACACACACACACACACACACACACACACACACACACACACACACACACACACACACACACACACACACACACACACACACACACTTACACACACACACACACGCACACACACACGCATACACACACACAGACACACATACACACACACACGCGCGCTCGCTTATGCATATACACATGCATATACACATATACATGTACTACCACATACACGCTTACACACACACGCACACATACACACACGTGCGCGCACGCTCGCACTCGCACACACACACACACACACACACACACACACACACACACACACACACACACACACGTGCGCGCTCGCTCGCACACATACACACACACACACATACCTAAACTACTAGATACAAAAACACCCAAATCTCGATAAGAAATAAAGGTGTGCCCACTACAAGGAAGTAATTAAAGTTAATCCCCTGAGTTTGCAGTAAACGATCTTAACTGTTTGTACCCGGTGACGTCAAGCGGTACTGTTCATTTAAGAGGATAGACGCGTTTTTGTCCATTTTTATTTATATTGTATTTCGTTTTTATTCATATTATTAAAATTAATTTTGTCTTGTGCTATTCCACCTCATTTTAGCTTATTTTTCATTATGTTTTACTTTATGTCGTTTCATCTAATTTTACTTTATTTTATTTATTTATTTGTTTATTTATTTATTTATTCATTTATTTATTTATTGTCAGTAGACACTTCAGTCTCCAAGTCTTTTTTTTATTTAGTTTTTTATTTTATTTTATTTTATTTTATTTTATTTCATTTTCTTCTATTTATTTTTTTAATTGAGCGTGACCAGGAGAAAACCAGGAAATGATTTCCCATGGAGGTTCGATCACGTGATCCCTGTGGCCCAACCTGAGAGGATTTGTTCTGGCTACTTTCAGGCACCGATCTACCTAAAGGGATACTTCTCCCGTTTGCTGGTCTGTCTTGTCATGGAGACGAGTACAGACTTTATAGAATTCATTCTAGATGGCATCAAGGGGTTCTTATTGCTAAGGCCACAGTGAACGGACACTTGGACGTGTGTCAATTATCATCATTGTCGGGATGTCCGAGCACGTAGGGCAAAGGTGGCATTTGTCGTCGCTAGGCGACTCATGGCATGATT
Source organism: Oratosquilla oratoria (assembly GCF_046742065.1). NCBI lineage: Eukaryota > Metazoa > Arthropoda > Malacostraca > Stomatopoda > Squillidae > Oratosquilla > Oratosquilla oratoria. Next base: position 56,715,920 of record NC_134803.1, on the reverse strand, counting down.
TTTTTTATTTGTTTATTTTTCATTTCCATTTATTTTTGATAGCAAATGATGACATTCAAGGGACGGGGGACGAGCTCAGTGACAAACAAGCTCACCATCTGTGGATCAAAAAACTTTTCGGTCAATCCTCCCCCTCTCCTCCCCTCCCCCTCCCCCCCACACAAAAAAATGGGGTATTTGCCAGAGCAGAATCTAAAAGGCCTCATTACTCAAGGGAAAGAGTTAATTATAGCTAATATCTATCGCGAGAGAAAAGTAACGTGGCGTAGCCTCGGACTGATTTAGAAACGTAGGAAATGCCAGGGACCAGAAAGGGCGCTCCCAGGTCGGTCGCGGCCGGCGGCCGAACATAAGAAGAAGAGGAGGAAGAGAAAGAGGAAGAAGATGAAGAAGAACAAAAAGAACAAGAAGTAGAGGAAGAAGTGAAAGAGGAAGAAGAAGTAGAGGAAGAAGTGAAAAAAGAGGAAGAAGATGAAGAACAAGAAGAACAAAAAGTAGAGGAAGAAGTAAAAGACGAAGAAGAAGAAGTAGAGGAAGAAGATGAAGAAGAACAAGAAGAACAAAAAGTAGAGGAAGAAGTGAAAGAGAAAGAAGATGAAGAAGAACAAGAACAAGAAGAGGAAGAAGAAAAAGTGGAGGAAGAAGTAAAGGAAGAAGAAGTAGAGGAATAAGTAGAAGAAAAAGAAAAGAAGACCAATAATATAATTTGCAGGTGGCCAGTGCTCAAACGCTGTAGGGAAAGAGGGGGGAGGGGGGAGGGGTAGGGAGGTGAAGCGGGAGTTATGAGAGGCGGGGGAGGAAGACCAAGAGGAGAGTGAAGAAGGTACGGGGAGTGGGAATGGAGTGGGGGAAGGGAGTTCTTGAGGCGAGAGAGTGAAAACGAAAACGACGAATTAAACGAAGGAAAAGGGGAAGAATAGGGGAGTAGGAGAGAAAGAAACTGACAAAGATCTGTACACTTAGCGAGACGAGGAAGAAAAAAGATCTAGCGGACTTCTAAGAGGCATTCGAAGAGGAAATCCCATCCGAGACACTTCGCGCAGCGCGGATCTAGGAGACAGCTGCTGGAGACGAATCTTGAACCTCCCACGGCGCTGGTGGATACCAACCAAATGCCCTTGGATCCTCTGCATATAAACAAAAAGGGCACAGAAGTGACAGATTACTGTAAACTGAACGCAAGAGACTTGTGAAACAGGGGCCATAATACCAAGGACAGACAAGACACGTGCCTTTACGTGATGTGTGTGTGTGTGTGTGTGTGTGTGTGTGTGTGTGTGTGTGTGTGTGCGTATATGTACGTATGTATGTATGTGTATGTAGGCATTAAATCTATATACGCATAGGTACATGCATATGTATATGTTTAGGTATATGTATGTATATATATATATATATATATATATATATATATATATACATACATATATATATATATATGTATATGTACATGTATATACATACATGTATATATATGTATATGTACATGTAGAAGTATATATATGTATCCTATGTTGCCTGCGTTCTCTCACGCAACAGAAATTATTACTAGCTCAGACGGTGAGGTATCTGTAAGTTTACTTCCGGGTTGTTAATAAAGCCGAGGAATAGTTTGTAAACACAACGGACACAAAAACGCACTTCTCCGGGAGCTGAGCCGAGTACGGCATTGCGCTGAAGGCAACTGTTCCTGGACTTGGAGAAAGTCTACGCACAAGTCCCGCTGAGTCCCGTTCAAGAAGAACTCTGGTGGTGACGTCATGGGTCTCTCGTTCGCCTTTTGTTCTTCTGGCAGAACATTTTCTGTGTTTGATTGTGGTGCTGTGTTATGTTTATGAATGATTTGAGAAAACATGCTTCTCTTCCTATGGAGGCAACAGGAAATGAAATAGTGATATGGCGGACAGGTCGAGAAAAAAATAATTTGGTCTATGCCTAACCTAACGGCTGAATTAACGTCCTTCATTTCGGAGAAATTCTCGGCGTGTATTTGGTTTTTTGATTACCTCTGAAGTTTTGTAATTATATATATATATATATATATATATATATATAATATATATATATATGTATGTATATATAAGTATGTATGTATTTATATGTGTATGTTTTGTTTTTGTAGCCTAATGTAACGCGGCATCTAACGTGTTTCGTCTCTATTTCTCTTTCCAGGCCTGGAAGGAGTGATGGGTTGGGGATAGCCCCGCCTCCGCTTATCCTGACGTCATGTCGCAGCGGTCCTCCCGCCCGCGCCCCTCCTCGTGGTGCCCGCGGGCCGACTCGCCCCTGCGCCTGATCAACAACGATGCGGGCGCGGGGGGCACGGGGGGCGGATCGGGCGCCCTCCCCAACGCAGGGCTCCCACCCCCGGTGGCCTCCCCTCGCTCCACGCCCACGCCCTTCAAGCTGCAGCGGAGACTCAGCCTGGGCGGCGCGTCGTCGCCCAAGCCATCGCCGCTGAGTCTTCCGCAGCTGCCCGAACCGTCCCATGACCTCGGGGATCCACAGCTCCAGCTCCAGCAGCAGCTCCAACAGCAGCTCCAGCAGCATCTACAGCAGCATCTCCAGCAGCAACTGCAGCGGGAGCAGCAATGGGAGCAGCAGAAACAGCAGCTGAGGCAACAGCAGCAGCAGCAACAGCAGGCGACGGAAAACCACCTTCAGCCGTCTTCTGGAACGCCGTCTAATCATCTTCAGGGGGTATTTTATCCAAAACCGACGCACCCTGCCTCGCCCTCGCCTCTGACCGCCTCCAAAGCCGTTGTGAGTGCCCCGCCCTTCGTAACGCTCCGCTTCTTAGCCCCACGTGACGACACACATTCCAGGGCCAATACAGTCTGTTGACCTTAGCATAACACTGACACCTAAAGAACGATCCGCACTGAGCTGTCTCTCAGAATGGTGGTGCACGTTTCCGGAAAGGTTTCCGGCGTGTGAGAATAGAGACTCTCGGCACCTTGGCTAACAATTGACCAAGAGTCCTCAATTCTCATGAGCCGGCCAACCAGCGGTCACACTCTCACTTCACTCTTGACGTCATGATGTCTAAGATAGCCGTCAAAATAGACTACTCTTTTTATTTCACAAGGGACAAATTTTCCTCAGACATGTAACTGAATGTTTAATTTGTAATTTCAATATTTTACTGAAGTACTTTTTTCATTTCATATTTGTGTTTATATGCGCATTTTGTCAAGATCTTCATTCGGACCGCTGTTATTTGATCTCTAATGAATCTCCACCTTTTGGAAGTTAATAAGCATTGTGTGGATTGGTCCTTTAGCAGTAACTCTGCCAATTAACAGAACACAGCAACAGAACTGATTGTGACAACCCTATTCTCAATGAAGGGATGCAAATAGGCATCTTGGGGCAATTCTAGGACGGACACAAAAATGGCACAAACTAGAGAGCAACTACAACTAGTAGTGACTCAAGTAGCAGACTAACACTTCACTAGAACTAGGAACTCTATAACTGGACCGCTTAACGCATAGTATATAACTAGTGACTGTTTAGGTTACTTATTATGTAGTGCATCACACTCAGTGATCCTGTAGATCTTCTGGACCATTGAGTCTTAAATTTATAAGTCTTTAGGGGACTACATGCATTTTCTAGTGTTTTATCTGATTTATCCAAGACAAGGATGAAGGGCGTCTAGTGCACCAGTGCTCTATGCATGTTCATTATGAAAAGACAAAAGCCGGTGATTCACCTCCCAGAGCTCACTCAGTTGAAATCATGTAACATAACATAAAATGGGCCACCAGGTCACAAAACACCTTGTGACATGAACTAGGGCGACCTGGCGATGTCTTCTCAATCTTTATGGGATTTTTGGATCTCGACAATGGAGAGAGAGTCAGAGAGCAGCCGAACGGGATATACATAATGGAGAAGCGAGGTGGATGAGGCATTCACTGCCTCAGTTCTCTTCGGGTTGCTTGATGAGAACTCTCCTGACTGTACCATTTGTTCGAGTGGGCATTCTCGCATGACGCTCCAACAAAGGATTCGGGGTAAAAAAAAAAAAAAAAAAAAAAAAAAAAAAAAATATATATATATATATATATATATATATATATATATATATATATATACATATGTATATATATATATATAATTCAATTTTGAGGTGATATCGGAGTGGACGAGCAACAGATTTAAATGAAAAAATGGTCACGTGCAAACCAGTTTTCGTGACATCGCTTAACAACTTCCTTGAAATATCGGTCTGCCTATTGCCACTTACCAACACTCCCTATATGGAAACACTCCTCTACTAAAACTACAACTACAGTTACTACTACTTCTATCACTACTACTTCTACTACTACTTCTACTACTACTTCTACTACTTCTACTACTACTACTACTCCTACTACTACTACAAACTCTCTTACTCGAGTAAAAATCTTTGACCACTCTCAAGACGTCCCCCTGTCTCATAAATCCACAGCACACTCCGTAGGTTCTTTCGAACAACCCTTTCATACGCATTCTCCAGATGCATGAAAGCCCAGAAAATATCCTTACGCTTTACCAAAAACTTCTCATACATTTATTACACAACAAAAATTTGACAGACTGAGTCCTGTGAAACTACCTCTCCCTTTCATTTCACCGGCACACTTTCACTCCTTAGGAACACATTAAAGAATCTCACCGGTCATTACACTATAACTACTCCCTTTGTTAGACACTCAAAATGACAACAAATGCGCTTTGCTAGCTTTCCTCTTTTTCAATGGTATTAGTATTCGTCTTCCTGTACACACAGTATATTCTTACAACCTCTCAGGATATCTTCACATATACACATATGTATACATACATATACACAAATATATTCTCACACACACACACACACACACAAACACACACACACACACACACACACACACACACACACACACACACACACACACATTATATATATATATATATATATATATATATATATATATATATATTTATATACAATCATGGCACAGCTCCCAGTTACTCAGCACCGCTTCTTTCAGTGGCACCTAGATAAATGTCCCGCGAGTTTTTCTGCGCGATTCGTTATCGGCACCGAAACCTGAGACCCTGGCTGGCTGGTTGGCGGCAGGAATCATTATCGTCTTACTCCGAGACTGCGAGCCCCTTGGAGGCGACCGCGGCGGCCGCACGCTCGAGTGAGCGCGTGAGCCGCGATGGAATTGGGATTCGTCGGCGAGTGATCAGTGACATTCTGTCCGTCGTGTTGGAGCTCCGTGGAGGGTTGGTTGAAGGCTGGCTGCGGTTTGGGTCACACGCACGCGCCCGTGTGCACACACACACACACACACACACACACACACACACACACACACACACACACACACACACACACACACACACACACACACACACACACACACACACACACACACACACACACACACACACACATACAAACACACACACACATATATATATATATATACATATACATGCACGCACACATGTATTTTATCGATCTCACATGTTACATCGGGTTATTTACATATATCGTTAGAAATGGTCAGCAATTTTTTGTGTGTATGTTGGGATTATTTGCAAATGAGGACAGAATACCGTGTGACTGTGGTCCGTATGGGCATCTTCCTAAAAGACTAACTGCATTAGATGTGTGCAGGGAGCGTTAGCTGGACAAAAAAAAATCTTGAAGTACGTCGCTATGTTGATGGGGTTAATGTAGATGGCAGCCAATCACGGGAGAGTGTGACATATCGACCAATCAGCTGTAGCTTAACATGGGCGAAGTGTGTTCTCACCTCTCTCACCTCTTCGTGTTTAAAGGTGTTGTCGCACTGGGCTAATTTTCCTTCGACTCCTGGAGCAGATTTGCGTCCCGCAGCTTTCGGGAAATAATCTGATGTGCTGGAGGAAGACAATTTACCTCCAACATAATGACATTCTATGCCAACTGTTGAGAAAACAAAATAGTATGCCAGAGAGTGATTTGACGGCGGAAAAAGTGATGGAGGTAGGTGGTATCGCCGATGAGTTGGAGGTTGGAGGAAAAATAGCCCAGTGTGATAACACTTCTAAACCATGTAAAGATTGCGGCTGCTCATCTGGCGCGCCATAATTAATGTTCTTGGACGTGGATGGTGTACATTGACTGCGATACTTGTTGGAAGTCTTCTGTGGCACATGTAACAGCAGAATGTTTCCTCAAGAGCCTTAATTCATTTTAATAGTTTTGGTGAAAGAATTTTTTTTCCTAAGTGCTTCGGAAACAATCGTCTGTGAAAGATTTATCTGTTTATCTATTTGCTGTTTATTTTCTATTTATTGATCTATTCACTTATTTGTTTTTATTTAATTACTTATTCACTCATTTATGTATTTATTTATTTGCTAATTTATCTATTTATTTACTTTTATTTATTTAATATTTCTTTTTGTTCAGGATGATTTCAGATTCACTATTTCATTGTAAGCAACATGAATTACCACGAAACTTTTTGAAAAAAAGGGAAATGGGAGAATGTCAACGATTGAATTTAACGTTCAGATACTTTGTCATGTTTGTTTTGAAATCAGACGAATCTCTGCGAAATTTTTCGTTCAGACCCTTACCAACTGTGACTAAATCTAAGTTTTTAGTGGCACGTTACTGTCATTTTTTGTTAAATGATTTAATCTTGAAATTAATTGAAAACTTGGAGGAATGCAGGTGTGTCATTTAATGTAGATTCCCATTCTCGGATTTGTGAATTTTCATCTTAGTTTCTTTTGATAAACGAAGGAATATTAATATTCGTGTTTTACTTTTAAGACAGTGGAAGCATAATTGTTTTTTCTTATTTGCAGTTTTTGAGCAATTGTACCCACAGTATTTAGTCTTACGGACAGAAATTCGTAGAATTGGTTAAATAATTCATGAGGTTTAGCAAATGTAATGGTTAGCAAAATTTTCGGTAAATCTTCATTGTTCACCTGAGCTTTTGGTTTGTTTTCTTGGATTTTATTTTAGCGAATCTCCTTACCGTTTAGTTTAACTGCTGTTGGAACCTTGCGACAAGTTGAAGAAGACAGAAAAAGAGGAGGACACGGGTCTAGTTCCGAGTTTATTCCCTAATCGGTTTAGCTTTATTTCTTTGAAGAGACGGTGGTATTCTTAAAAAAATCTTTCCCTTCCAAGGATTTATATAAGGAAAGATTTATATAAGAAAAGATTTATGTAAGAAAAGATTTTTTTAAGAATACCACCGTAAGATTCTTACGGTGGTATTCCTAGAAAAAAAATCCCTTCCAAGGATTTAAATAAGATTTATATAAGGAAAGAATTTTTTTTAAGAATACCACCGTTAGAGCCAAACCGGCTAGGAATACCCTCGCAACTAGTCTTGTGTCTTCTTTTTCTACCTTTTTCGTTTCAACTGCTGTTAATTAAGAACCAAATATTTATGTGATATTTTTGCTTCCAATGTATTGTAAAAGACAAGCGAATCGCTGCAGTAGTTATGATAGTTATGATATTTCACGCATGACTCAAAGATAGTCGTAATAGTTCATGATGACACTAGTTTACAAAGGATTACAAAGGCAAAGCATGCCGACAGGAGACCTTTTGATCCATATCTAGGTCGGATGCAAAAAAAAAAAAAAAAAAAAAAAAAAATCATATTAATAATAAATTAAAACTATAACAATGTAAATAACAATTAAAATACATAAATAAATGCATTGGTATAGTTGAATATCAAACAAACAGGTAAATAGTAAATGATAATAAATTGACATATAACTAATAATAAATGAAAATCAGACAGACAAATTATAACAAAACAAAAACAAATAATATAACATAAATTATAATAATTACAGCATCTTACTTAGGTATTTATCTAAATGATTCTTAAAGCTTCGAACTGAACTACATTGCACTACCTGTGCAGGAAGTTTATTCCATTCATTAACTACACGGTTGGCAAAGTTGTTTCTACCTACTTCCAAATTGAATCTATTTCCGGACAGTTTGAGACCATTGTTTCTTGTCTGATTCTCATTCAATGTGAAAATTTGGTCACTTTTGATGTTGTCAATTCCCTTTAAAATCTTAAAGACCTGTATCAAGTCACCTCTGAGTCTACGCTTTTTTTAGGGAAAACAGATTCATGTGCTTAAGTCGATTTTCGTATGATTTATTTTTGATATTTGGAATCAGTTTTGTGGCTCGCCGTTGTACTTTTTCCAGTCTGTCAATGTCTTTAATGAGATTCGGTGACCATACGGAAACAGCATATTCCAAATGTGGACGAACTAACGATTTATATAGCTTGTTAATGAGTGATGGACTTTTGAAATCAAAAGATCGCGCAATCAATCCCAGAATCTTATTTGCTTTCTCAGAGGCTGAAATACACTGCTTGGATGATTTGAGGTCGTTACTGATAATTACGCCGAGATCTTTTTCACTATCCACTTTTGTTAACGAATTTCCAAATAACTTGTAATCGTACTTACTGTTATTTTTACCTATGTGCATTACCTTGCATTTACTTGTGTTAAATTTCATTAGCCACTTTTCAGACCATTGCTGTAATTTATCTAAATCTTCTTGAATATCTAATTGGTTTGAGTGATCATTTGCCACTCCGCACAGTTTTGTATCATCAGCAAATTTGGAAACAGTAGATTTTAGTCCATGGTCTATATCATTTATATATACTATGAATAGAAGTGGCCCAAGAACGGAACCCTGAGGAACTCCACTTGCAACACTTTTCCATCCAGAAGTTTTTCCATTTAAAACAACTCTCTGTTTTCGACCTTTCAACCAATTACTAGTCTAACCTAATAGGCTACCACTTATTCCATGCAAAGCTAATTTAGTAAGAAGTCTTTCGTGTGGGACGGTATCAAAAGCTTTTGCAAAGTCTAGATATATTAAATCTATATTGTTTCTTTTGTCATAATTCGAGATAACTGTGTTGTAGAATTCCAGTAAGTTAGTCACGCAAGAACGTTTCCGTCTGAAACCATGTTGGCTATCATTTATCAAACGGTTACTTTCTAAATGATATTCGATAGCATCTCTGATGATAGTTTCCATTATTTTTCCTACGATCGAAGTCAAACTGATAGGCCTATAGTTATTTGGTTTCTTTTTGTCACCTTTTTTGAATATGGGAGTAACGTTAGCTAGCTTCCATTCTCTTGGGACATCTCCGGATATGATGGATTTCTTGAAAATAATTTCTAATGGAACAACAATCTCATTTTTCATTTCCTTTAAGATTCTTGGATGCCAACCGTCAGGCCCTGGTGTTTTATTAACTTTGAGTTTGTCTATACACCTTTTAATTGTTTCTTTTGTTATATTTACCGTAGTGAGTAAGTTTACCCCAGACTTTTCACAGGTTTCAGTTTGGAATTCACTTTGAGGTGTTTCGTTTACGAATACCGAGCTAAAATAATTGTTTAAGAGATTACACATTCCTTCATTTGGTTATGACGAGTGATAAAGAATGTATTTTTTCACAGAAAAATCATGATAGCCATGACAGCTGTGACAAAATATATTTTAGTAATGTTGACAACAGTTATGATGAAAGATCTATTTATAATGAAGAGTAAAGATGATTATAGCGACTTCTCTTTTTTGAAATTCAAATTAATGAAAAAAATAGTGCATTTGGTAGGAATAACAGCAAGCCAGATAGCGGAACCAAAATAGATGGTCGGATCGAGAAAGAAAGAGAGAAAAAGAGAAAGAGAGAGAGAGAGAGAGAGAGAGAGAGAGAGAGAGAGAGCATTATTGGAAAAAAAGAAAAAAATCCCCCATCAGACACTGCACCCAGTAAGCCTTCCCACCTCCACTGCCTGCCTGTACGTCTTTCGCGGTCTCACTAACGATGAGCCAGCCAAGCCGTGGCATCTTACACTCTCGCCCTAACGACCTCTCGTGGCATGCCGAAGGAAATGTCCCATGACCACTTCGGGTGGTACATCAGGCACCTCGGCAGGATCTTAACGCGATAGCATCAGTAGAAGCTTGGAATTTGTCCGCGTGCCATTCAAACGAGCCACTGACCCAAGGATGCTCGAGGGCCGACCGGGTTAGGGCGAAGTTGAAGGTGATGGCGGCTCGAACCCTGCCACCGGCGAACTGAACTAAGGGCATGGTTTATCAAATTCCACGCTACAAAGACCTCTGCAAGGGGGCACTGTCCTAGCCTCTTAATAGGGGGAGTTTGTGACGTCAATCATCATTTAACTGAATGCAAAGATATCCGTATATTATTCTTAGCGACGACATTTTCCACCAAGAATAAGTCTTCTTGCCTAGGAGCATCTAGAAATGAGGAAACAAAGACTATGACGATGCAACCTGTGTATTGGAGAACTCACGTTTCTGTATATTAACTGGTGCTGACTTCTTCATGCGCTTGCTCATTTATATATATTTCATGTCAATTCTGATCGTAATTGTCCTTCTGACTTCTTTCCCCCCATTCCCCTCTATCCTGCGCCAGTATCTCACCGTCTTCCTTTTCATAATGGTCTTTCTGTTCTCTGTCCGGTTCCATGTCTTTTTTAATTTTTTTAATATTATTTTGGTTTTTCCCTTCACCGTTTCCCTCTTACATTGCATTTTTTCTCCTCCACGTACCCAAATCACCTTTTAAAAGGGCTCTCCCCTTTTTGCCCTCTACACTCACGTTCTTTCGAAATATTGACATATTTTTTGTGGTTTCTTTTACCATTTCTTCCATTTCATTCTTTTGCCTCACCAACTCAATCCCCCCCCCCACCCAGTGTCTTCCTCTTCCATTTCTTTACTATTTTTGTCAATTCTATTTTTGTCTAATGATAATATATTTTTTCGCAAGCTTGGAATTTATGTATCGTAATCTCTATAAATTCATAATTCCTATCTCTCACTTCTAGTTCTATCACTTTCATCACTCTACGTCATATTTCCGTTAAACTATTTTTGCTGTTTTCCACAAAAGTACACATATGAATGCATATGTGTACATATGTTATATATATATATGTATGTATGTATGTATATGTGTATTTATGTATATGTGAATATATGTATATACTGTATATGTGTATGTATATACAACATTCAATCAATCTTTACACCTGTGTAACATCTCACATACATCTGGTAACAAATAGTAAAATAACTAATGTAGATTAGTAAATACGGCTTTATGAAACAAGATGTATATCTTTTTTAGTTTGCACTAATTTTAATGTGCTTAAAAAGACGCTTAGAAAATAGATATTAGTTAGAATTTAGTGAACAACCATTTACCTCTGTCTCTCTTCACTTTCTCTTTCTTTTCCTCTACTTGTGCGACTTCTCCAGGACCTGCATCGTCCACATCGACCTTCGCCCATCATGATGAAGGAGCTGCTGGAGGTATTTTTGTTGTGGTTTGACAGAGCGATGTATCCATTGACCCTTGTTGCCTCAGTGTCTCGTCAATGCCCGCATCACTAAACGACTTGTCTTCATCCTAAAAGAATGAAAAAAAAAAATGCATTTTGGTTTCCCAGACTTTTGACCTCGTGTTTGTTATACCTTGTTTTGATGTTTGTTTTTTGTTTTTCAAAGTTCTTTTTCGCCCTTTCTCTTGTCTTTGAGAATGTTTATAAAATGATCCATTTTCTTTTGACTTGCATCGCCACTTAAATGCTATTGCACACTCTGAATATATTATTCTGAAAACCGACCACGTTTAATGCATATTGTTGTGTTTTTCACATCCTCTTGTTTTTGAGAATGTCTATAAAACGATCCATTCTCCCCCACACTGCATCTTCACTTAAACGCTATTGCAGACTTTAAATACTTTATTCTGGGGAGAAATAGACGATTTTTATTCGGCTGAAAGGTTGAACCCAGAGTACGTTCAGTGTTCAATGTAAGGCTTGTTTCACACGCATCGACTTTTTGCCGTGAAAGCGTCCATAGACACCCATGGTGATTTGAGAGCACGACGTCGTGTCGTGGACGGCGCACGGCGAAAAGCCGATACGTGTGAAATTATTTGGTACATTTGGCAAGAGAAGAGTTCTTTTCGAATAGGTCCCTTCTCTGACTTTGGAACCACTACACTAGCTTAACCTATCCTAACCTATCCTAACCTAGCCTAACCTAACCAAGCCTAACCTAACCTAATCTAATCTAACCTAAACCAAATAGAAAATATCAAATCAAACCAAACTAAGCCAAGGCTAACTTAATGTAACATAACCTAAGCAAACCAAACGAGACCAAATATAAACAAATCAAATCAAACCTAACCTAATCCAACCCAATCTAACCCAACCTAACCTAACCAAATCTAACCTGACCCCACCTAACCTAACCTAACCTAACCCAACCTAACCCAGCCTAGCCCAACCTAGCCTAACCCAATCTAACCCAACCTAACCTAACCAAATCTAACCTGACCCCACCTAACCTAACCTAGCCCAACCTAACCTAACCTAACCCAGCCTAGCCCAACCTAGCCCAACCTAGCCTAACCTAGCCTAACCTAACCCAACTTAACCTAATCTTCTTTGACGCGTGGGAAACGTAAAAAAACAACAACAACAAAATTTAATGTCAGATTATTATCTAAAGCTGGGGAATAGACCAATGAGAAAGAATTCTACTTCTGTACTTGCTAAGATGTCCATATTTTGCATGATTTGATCATAATTTAATAATAGAAAAATCACCGACTTCTGAATAAAATTGCTTGACGACAGCTAAACCAAAATTATTACACATTAAAGAAAGACAATGAACTACACTAGAGTTGTCAATTATTATTTTTCGTTTTATTTTATTCATTCCATTTATTATCACCAAACAGATTATTGAGGAATTTATCAAACTTTTGGTTGCTTATGGGTTGAATAAAATCACTTGACGGCAGTAAGAATATAGAAATTACTATCACCATAAAAAGCACTGTATAAACAGCACTGTATAAATGCAGTAGTACTGTATATACCTAAGCATTTCTAAAGTATTACCGAGTAAAAATGGTTTTTGGTGAAGATAACCATCATCCAATAATTTAAGGTTGTCACAGCATTAAGTAAATGTTTTAATCTCAAATACGTATATGCGAGTATATTCATTTTATGTGGTGCTTCCATCCAAGTCAAGTAGAAAATGGTAATTTATCGGCTCGCCTGAGAACATTTAGTATTTATACCACGATATGCTGCATACTACACAATTTTTGTGTAAATGTAGATTATGCTTTTGCCAACATGGTCGTAGTAATATTTGTCATCTTGGATGGATATAATACTTGTAGATTTGGCGTTAATTCAAAGAGTGTCAACTCTAACGAAGATTCCAAGCGACTCACAGGTGGTCGGGAAATAATGTCGACATTTCAGAACTGCTATTGTCATTATGATAATTGAAATTTTATTTCTCTTATGAAATAAAGATATATAAATTATTTTTACTCGTAATCAAAATAATAATATTATCCATTCACATTGTACTTGGTTATTGTACAAATCTTAGTTTATTTATTTGTAAATTCATTCCGTTGTGCTGCGCATGCGCAGTGTCTGTACGGCGACATCTACAGCCAACGACTGAAAACAACTTACTCCAAAGGTAGACGTTTTTCATTATTGTTTTCAATATGTAGTAATTAGCTAATTATGTTAATTTACTCTGTTGTAAGTTTCTGGATCTAAATTGACCTCGAAATTAATTTAATATAAATTGCGACATTACAAATTTGTTTGTACGTTCATCTTTTGTTTACATTAGATTGGGTGA